>NC_139558.1:7313673-7476818 GCF_965112155.1 Podarcis liolepis
GTGCATTTTCCCATCTGTAAACACCTGTAGTAGAAAGTTCATCAAAGATGATCTCAAAAGGCAGGTTTGGGGGAAGATGCATTCTGTACATATGTCCCATAGACATTCAGACTGAAGGACATGGCACCATGCCAGACATGGAGATTGGTTTTCTCCTCTAAAATATCTTATTTAATGTTAGCAGATATTTTGCATCTTGGTGTGAAACCATTATCATGTTCCTGTTAGCTCACATAGCCACAGGTATCCGAAATGGTCAGCGCTCAGCTGAAATAAAGATCAGTATGTTTTCAATACACAATGTTCAGTAAAATTACCGCACATCTTCTGCTACTTATGTTTTGCCTTTTTGTAGACAACAAGCAAAGCAGAGAAATCTGTGAACAGTTATCTAGAATTAGCAGTGGTCTGGATGAGTGCTGATTGTAGGTGGGCCAATCAATTTCGGAGTAAGTTAATGTGCTGCTCCAGGTGGATCACACATCCCTAAAGAAGCAGGTTTGCTGCCTAGGAGTGCTGATAAACTGGCTTAATGTTTGGTATGCAAACGGTTCAGAAAAGCTTTTTCCCAGTTACACCTGTTGTAACGGGTTAGGGTCTGGGCACAATTCAAAATACTGACTATGGCTTTAAAATCTCAGTATGATCTGGGCTTTGGTTATCTGAAGGAATGCCTTCACCATGTTTCTCACCCCATCCACTCCTTTGTGATCTAAGATAATTTCAGAGGGTTGGCTGAGGGTTCTGGTTCCATATGAAAGCAGAGTCTTCTTAATGGTGGCTCCATACCTTTAGGACTCTGTTCAGATAGGCTCATCTTGTTAGCTTGCGGTTGTTATTTCAAAGGAAGGTAAAACTTTCATTTGACATGATACTGAAATGCTAATAATCAAGGCTTGTAGTGTTATGATTCTGTGCTGTTTATTATGGTTAGATGAACCATCACCTTAATAATGCTCTGATTATAAATTAATTTTGTTACATTTTATATTGGTTTATATGCTTCTTAAAAAGCATTGTTGAGAAGTTGGGTAAATCTCAAAACAATCAACCTAATAAACAAATAAACTAAACTTATTCATTCTGAAGCACAGAATTAGGCTGCATGAACTAATGATCTGAGTACATTACATTTTTTTTCACAAAATGTGACCAAGTCTTAGCTTAATATTTGTGAACATCCTTTGTGAACTGTTCTTTGAGAAAATTAGGATAGGCATGAGAGATGCCCTTTTTGGGGGGTTTAGAGAAACAATCCACCATGATTCTCTGGTGGATTACAATAAAATCTGGAGGACTGCAAAGTAATCCTATAAATCTCAATCACATACCATGTTGCTATAAAAGATTTGGCAGGGACTAAAAAGTGCTATATTGTTAGGTCTGTAAAGCTTCCTCTAGGAACAATAAGAGATATGAGTTTGTCCCTGTAGAAATTTATTTCAGCACTGGTAGCAGAAATCTGGGAAGTGTGTGTGTGTGTGTGTGTGTGTGTGATGTGAAGCAGAATTCATTTATGCTGGTACATTTTTTTTTTACCTGTACTGCTGAGGGTTGAATTAGTTGTGTGAAAGGTTTTGTTGCCTGTAGTGGCTGGTGAGGTTGTGTGAGTTGAGCACTGATCTTCTGATGGCTTCCCAGCACACTAAGTTGCAAGCACTTACAGTCCTACCTCAGGTTAAATATGCTTTGGGTTGGGCATTTTCGGGTTGCGCTCCGCAGTGACCCGGAAGTAACAGAACGTGTTACTTCCAGGTTTCGCCGCTCGTGCATGCACACTTAAAATGACGTCACGCACATGCGCGGAAGCGGCAAATCGTGACCCGCGCACATGCAGGTTGCGTTTGCTTCAGGATGTGAACGGGGCTCCGGAACGGATCCTATTCGCATCCAGAGGTACCACTGTACTGAGAGGAAGAGGGGAGCTGCAAGGTGCAGTGAGCTTGGCACAGTGTAGGCAAGTCAGCAGGAGTGTCAGTTTGGCTCCACCAAGCTCCCAAGCACACCAGATAGGTGAACCGCGTATGGCTTATAAAAAGCCGCCCCAGGGTGCATTGGGATCCTATGGCTGCAAATTAGACAACTTTTGCTCTGATCTTCTGCACATCTGCAACACAAATAATTCTAGTTACAGGTAGGTAGCCGTGTTGGTCTGCCATAGTCAAAATAAAAAAATTCCTTCCAGTAGCACCTTAAAGACCAACTAAGTTAGTTCCTGGTATGAGCTTTCGTGTGCATGCACACTTCTTCAGATACACTGAAACAGAAGTTGCCAGATCCTTCTATATAGTGAGAAGGTGGGTGTCAGAGCTGCTTAAAGATCCTAGCTCACAGAGGATCACGCTAGCCAGCGATCATTAAGTAAAAGTCTTTATTGAGTTACAGTTTCCATTCTCAAGCTGCTGCGTGCAACTCTACGTCTAGTGGCTAGATCGGCGAAGCTCCGTCTGAGTCTCCGCCCCTTGTGCACCAACTTAATATCCTAGCCCTGCTCCACCTTTTCCGCCTGACTGTCCTCCTCTGGGTCCCTCTACCCCCCGGGGTCTCTTCCTTCCTGGATTCTTCTGACGCCGACCCCCCGGACCCTCCTGTCTCCTTGCGCCGGGCTTTAGGACCTGGCTCTCTTTCAGGGCTGCCCACTGCGTCACTTTCCTGTGCATTTGAACTTGGCGCGCGCGCCCAACTTTCCATTTTCCTTCTGACCGTTTCCTCGCTCCCCGATGGAGGTGTGGCCACTCCTGACTCATGCCCTCCCTCCTGTTGTGAGCTGCCAGCGCTTGCCCCCTGGCTCCCTTCCTCTTCCCTGCTCTCTGGCGGTGACGCTGGTCCCGATTTCCAACTGCTCTCCTCTGAGTCCCCTCTGGCTCTATCTTCCTGGGGTGCCCCCCTAGACTCCCCCCTTGCCCTGGCCACTGGTGCTCCTTTCTGTGAATCTTCTGATTCACTGGAAAGACTCGGAGATCTCGGGTCGTCGTCATCACTCATCTTTTCTTCTGCCTCCTCCCCTTCACTCTCTGTTTCCTCCCTTGCCCTTGCCTCTGCTCCTGAACCCCTGACATCCACCCCCCCTCGAAGCCCCCCATTCCCCCCTCCCCTCCTTCTGGTGCGGGAGCTGGGTTCTGCTGTGTCAAAGGGACGAACGTCGGATATCGTTCGCTTCCCGTGGCGGGCCTCCATCTGAAGTCTCCCGGGTCTTCCTCCCTGCTCTCGTCGACGACGACGGTCACCTCCGCTTCCATCTCTGTGCCGCCGTGCTCGAAACCAGGGTCGTCCCCGAAAACGTCCATGTCCGTCTCTCCCTCACTTCCTCCTGGCGGCGTCGCTCGTCCTGGACCTTCCAGCCACTTCCTGCGCCACTGCTCCTCTGGTCTATCGTCCCACCAATACGAGGGTTCTGAGGCAGATCCCGAGGGTGACCCCTCCGGGGAACGGGCGTCTCGTGTCGGGTCCTCGTCCGAGTCGAACCCCCGGAACGTGCTGGCCGAAAGCGTGGGCGTGAAAAGCCAGTCGTCGAAAAAGTCTGCTGGCATTGGTCTATGTGGGAAGAGGGCATGAAACTCGTCTTTGAGCAGAGGTTCGTCCAAGGCGTAGCCCGGCACCCAGCTGTTCGCACTGGCCGGGGTGCCCTCCTTGGCGAGAAAGTATTCTACCCCCTCTTCCCCCCATCTGGAGTCCAAAATCTCCGTGACTTCGTTGATGCGCTCCTCCTGTGCCACTCCCGCGTGCCCGGTTCTGTCTCTGAACGGACTCGGTGCCGTTCCGGGTTCCTGAAACCTGTGCGGTGCCTTGTAGGGAGTGAGCACCGATCTGTGGAACACCGGATGCATCCTGGAACCCTCCGGAAGCGCCAGCCTGAAAGCTACCGGGTTGACCCGCTCTTCGACTTGGTAGGGCCCCAGTTGCTTATGCCCTAGTTTCTTCTTGGCCAACGACCTGGCCGGCACTGCGTGGGCTGCTAACCAGACCCAGTCTCCCACGTGGATCTCTTCGCCAACCCTCCTGTGTTTGTCCGCTTGTACCTTGTATGCGTGTTTGGCCAGCTCCAGGTGGCGCCGCAGCTGATCGTGGACTTCCTGCAACTCCGACGCGAACGCATCTGCCGTCTGCGGCTCCCCCTCCCCCAGTCTTTCCAGTCCCGGGAAGGTTCTGGGGTGCCTCCCGTTGTTGGCGAAGAACGGCGTGACCCCCGTGGACACGTGCTTCGTGTTGTTGTAGGCGAACTCGGCGAGCGGCAGGTAATCCACCCACGTCGCAGGCTGTTGATTCGCATAACATCTCAGGTACTGCTGCATGATGGCATTGACCCGCTCCGCTTGCCCGTTGGTCTGCGGGTGTCTCGCCGACGCCAGGTTGATCTTGACGTTCAGGAAGCCCATCAGCTTCTGCCAGAAATTCGAGATGAACTGCCGCCCCCGGTCGGACAGAATAGACCGTGGCAGACCGTGAACCTTGAACACGTGGTCTATGAACAGTTTGGCGGTTTGCTCCGCCGTGGCCACCTTAGCACACGGAATGAAATGTGCCATCTTGGAAAACAAATCCACCACCACCAGCACTGCCGTCTTGCCCCTCGAGCTGGGCAGATCCGTGACAAAGTCCAGGGCCACCCTCTCCCATGGTTCGACCGGAGTTTGCAGCGGTTCCAACAGTCCGGCCGGCGGTCTGTGCACTGGCTTGGCCCTCCGGCAGGTGTCACACCTCGCCACGTAGTCCGCGACCTCCCCTCTCATCCCGGGCCACCAGAAATCCCTGGCTACTAATTCCACCGTCTTCTCCTTGCCAAAGTGCCCGGCAGTGGGCGCGTCGTGCAGCTGCTGCAGCACCTTGGCGCGAAGTTCGTCTCCCGGCACGTAGATGGCCCCTTTACGGATGAGCAATCCATCTCTCAGCTGGAAACCGTCGGTCGCTGCCTTGCCCCTTTGCACCTCTGCCATCTTTGCTTGCGCGAAGGAGTCATCCTGCAACGCTCGTCGCACCGCCTCCAGGTCCACGGTTGCCGCGGCGCACGCCCACACTGTTGGTGCGAAGATGTGCATGGCGGCCGCTGGCGTTGCGTCCTCCAGATACTGTGGCTTACGGGAGAGAGCGTCCGCCATGATGTTGGTGTCCCCCGGGACATACTCTATTCGGAAGTCGAAGTTCGCAAAGAACTCAGCCCAACGTATCTGCCTCTGGTTCAGGAACTGTGCCGTGCGCCAGTGCTCCAGATTCTTGTGGTCCGTGCAAACCTGCACCGTGTGCTTGGCGCCGATCAGGAAGTGCCTCCACGCTGTGAACGCTGCATGAATGGCCAGCAACTCCCTGTCCCAGATGGTGTAGTTCTGCTCGGACTTGCTGAGCTTCCTGGAGTAAAACGCTCCCGGCCGCCAAACCCCCTGCGGGTCTTTCTGCAGCAGGACTGCCCCCACGGCTCTGTCCAAGGCGTCTGTCTCCACCCTCATCGGCCTGCTGGGGTCAACATGCAGCAGCTGCTCTTCCGACGCGAAGAGACGCTTGAGTGCCTGAAAGGACTGCTCCGCCTGCTCTGTCCAGATGAACTTCTTTTTCTTGGAGCTAAGCGTGTCCGTGATGGCCGCTGTCTGCATAGCGAAGCCCTTGATAAACTTGCGATAGAAGTTCGCAAAACCGACAAACCGTTGGACCTCCTTCCGGTTGCGTGGGCTTTTCCAATCCAACACCGCTCGAACCTTGGCGCTGTCCATGGCGAGCCCCTTGTCAGACAACTTGTAGCCCAGAAAATCCACCTCAGTCACGTCGAATTGGCACTTCTCCAGCTTGGCGTAGAGCCTATGCTGCCTTAGCCTGCTCAGCACTTCCTTGACGTGTCTGTCATGCTCCTGCTGCGATTCCGAAAAGATCAGGATGTCATCTAAGAAACAGACGCACGTCTTGTAGAGAAGTCCCGCCAACACGTGATGCATGAAAGCTTGAAAAACGTGGGAGCCATTTTGCAATCCAAAAGGCATAACTCTATATTCGTAGGTGCCCAGTGGCGTGAACATGGCTGTCTTCCACTCATCTCCTTCCCGCATGCGAATGAGGTTGTACGCCCCTCGCAGGTCTAACTTGGTGAACACGCTGCCCTTCCGCACCTTTGCTAGGAGGTCGTCGATTCGGGGCATGGGGAAGTCCGATGGCTTGGTCACACTGTTTAAGATGCGATAGTCCACTACCAGTCTTTTTTGGGGCGTATCCCGCTACTTGACAAAGAATACAGGACTGCCCCCCGCTGCCTTGGACTCCCGGATGAAACCGCGCTCCAAATTATGATCTATGAACTCTTTGAGTTCTTGCAGTTCGTCCTCTGACATGGAATACAGCTTCCCTTTAGGCAGCGCCGCCCCCGGCAGCAGGTCAATCTTGCAGTCATATGGTCTGTGAGGGGGTAGCCTGTCTGCCTCCTTCTCGCAGAAAACTTCCAAAAATTCTGCGTACTTGTGGGGAATCGCTTGCAGCATGCCTAGCAGCAGCTGTGACTCCTCTTCCTCTCCTTCCTGCCGGGGCACGATGCAGTGTTCAGCACAAAAGGAAGAGCCGAACGTCAGTTGCCTCTGGTACCAAGCCAGCGTTGGGCTGTGCTTGTCCAGCCAACTCATGCCCAATACAATGGGCGTGTCCGATAGTTGAGTGACGTTGAAGCTGATGATTTCTCTGTGATTCCCAAGTCGCATCACCATTGGTGGCGTCTGCTTCACCACAGGAAAAGGCAAGGGGTGAGACTACTGGAAGGTGCTACTGGAAGGAATTTTTTTATTTTGACTATGGCAGACCAACACGGCTACCTACCTGTAACTGGAGCTATGGAAGGCACCACATTGAGCCGCATGAAATGGAAGTCCATCAACCTCACCAAGAAAATCTCACCCCTTGCCTTTTCCTGTAAGACCTATTGCAGTCGTTAAGAGTCGTCAACAGGCTCATCTCAGCTATCTGCCAATCACCCATTCCCACCACCCTTCTGTAAGTGTTCTGGTTTTTGAACGTTTTCCGGAAGCCAAACATCCAATGTGGTTGTCGACTGTTGTTTCTGTGGCACCTGCGCCAATCGGAAGCCGCGCCTTGTTTTTCAAATGTTTTGGAAGTCAAACGGACTTCCGGAATGGATTACCGTACATTCGAGTACCAAGGTACCACTGTACTTTGACACAGATTTGTGTCTCATACTAGGCTGTTGGCACCAATGGATTTCATACTGACAACGAGGTCAGAAGATACTTTGAACAAGAGGTTCTGGGGCAGCTCTTTAGCAGTGCTTTGCCACCTCTCAAATGGGCATCACAATCTCTGATCAAGAATAAAAAAATTCCTTCCAGTAGCACCTTAAAGACCAACTAAGTTAGTTCTTGGTATGAGCTTTCGTGTGCATGCACACTTCTTCAGATACACGGAAACAGAAGTTGCCAGATCCTTCTATATAGTGAGAAGGTGAGGAGGGGTATTACTCAGAAGGGTGGTGGGAATCGGTGATTGGCAGATAGCTGAGATGAGCCTGTAGAAGGATCTGGCAACTTCTGTTTCAGTGTATCTGAAGAAGTGTGCATGCACACGAAAGCTCATACCAAGAACTAACTTAGTTGGTCTTTAAGGTGCTACTGGAAGGAATTTTTTTATTTTGACTATGGCAGACCAACACGGCTACCTATCTGTATCTGATCAAGAACACCTCTTGGGCATTTTTCACTGATCAAAAATCCCTCAGCACAGTCCCCTATTTTCCCTTAGAACTTTATTGGCAGTTTCCTTCTATCTGAGAAATAGATCACACACCTGGCTTCTTTCTACTCGAATCACTTGCTTGCTTGTCTCCTGGCTTTATGTGCCTTTCTCAACCTGCCTTTTGCATTAATACTCCTGCCCAGAGTCCCAGTGCTTCAGCCCTTGACTTCACTGGCCTGCTCTTGTCAAACGCTTTCCAGTGAACACAACTGTGAACTTTTTGGAGGGCAAACACTTGATGACATCTTTCTACTGGCATTACAGGTGTGGGGTCCTTATCTGTAAAAATCAGACACACAATTTTTCCAATGCACACCTGAATCACTGTTGTGGATTATCCCTTGCACTGGCCTAATTGCCCATCATGCTCCCAGTTTTAAAAGAAGCAGCATAGACAGCAATAGAAGCAGCAGATCTAAATATCTGCCGTGCAATACATGCCAAATTGGCATAGTTACACAACCCTGCTACTGTGCTTGCTCAGATTGCATGTCTCTATACACGTCTGCAAGCTATTATTTGGGGAATAAGACCTTCTGGAACATAAATGACTTCGCTCAAATGTGCCAAGAAAATTGCTTCCCACTGTGATCCTGGGTCTGTTCTGCTGGAGGATAGACTGTTGTCTGTGCAACAGACCTGGCCCAGAAATAGGCGTGCTTATCAAATGCACTCGAGCTTCAATCATTCAGATCATTTTATATTTGTGGAGAATGCTCACAAAAGGTACTTGGGGAAGCAACAAAGAAGAGATCAGAGGCTCCCCCATCCACAAAACTGAATTTTACAAAGAAAATATAGCAAGATGGCACAGCAATTGCTAACTCTGAAGACTGTTCCAGAGACTGGGTGGTGAACCTATGGTGAGGCTATGCTGTGGATTCATTCAGTTCTACAAATTGCTGTAGAAACTAAAGAGCTGGCAGTAGAGAGGGATAAATAGAGAGGGTGGAGTGGGGTCAAAATTTCATCTCCTTCCTTATGTCCTGTCCAGAACACAGGGTTGGTGGAATGGGGTCCACAGATGCAAGGGCATCTCAGAAGGAAACTCAAGAAGCTGTGGAGGAATCAGGGAGAAGAATCCTTGAAGGGTTTCTTAAGAGTCCAAGAAACCTGTGGAGGACTCAGGGCTCTCTGTGAACCACCCTGAGATCTTGTGATGAAGGGTGGTATATAAATATGATAGACAGACAGACAGACAGACAGACAGAGAGACAGACAGACAGATAATCCTGAGGTTCTTACATCCTGGGTTATTCTGAACCAGAACATAAGATTTTGCTCTTCTCATTTTGGACATGTTATGTCACCAGCACAAAGCACAAAGGCACCCCCTCTCCAATGTCTTTGTTAAGTTCTCCCACTCTTTCTCCTGCTTCTTTGGCTTTTATGCACTTCCCTGCCCTCCTCCCCAGTCCTGATCAACAGCACAGACTGCAATTTACCCTTGGTGCCAGCTGCATTGAAAGTCATCCTCACAGCTCAAATTATGGAGGAAAGGGTAGGGCAAGGTTAGGGAACCTGTGACTTCCCAGATGTTGCTGTTGACGCTTATTAAGTTTCAATCCCACCATTACTTCCAAAGGAGTTTTGGGTGACAAACAGGACATTGGTAAAATACAATTAAAAATAAAATCTTCATTATTCTGGAGTGCGTATGTTAAATATTCTGAATAATTGCTCTTAAAGATAAATGTCAAACGGGGAGGTGGGACTTTCCTTTCCTTTTTACCCATTTTTATATTTTTTATATTAAGATTCCTTTATTTTGAATCAAGGAAGACACACAGAGGAAGGGCACAGCTGGAGGTGAGAGGTACCTGAAAGAAAGGCAGGGTAGGAAGGCTCTCTCAAGGTGGGAGACTGGGAGAAGTGGAAGGCACCCAGGTGAGAGATGGGGAATCTGCCTATGTGTGGATAGATGATATGATGTGAACAATATAAATGTGATAAAAGGCCTTTTTAGTTATTCTTTCTCTATTCTTTTTTCCTCTTTCACTTTTCTATGCAATTGTGTTTTGTGAGGATTTTTTTATGTTTAGATATTGTTTCGTTATTTTCTTATAAATGAGTTTGAATTTTAGTATTTAATATGTTTAAAAACTTTCAATAAAATTGCTATTAAAAAAATATAAAATCATCAAAAAAAATTGAGCGTACCAATAGTGGGTCCAATGGTCAAGAAGGCAGTTTCTGCGTGTGCTATATGGGCAAGTGAGGGGCAGGTGGGGCTTGTCAGCCTGAGAAGGTAGCCCATCTAGGAGAAGGAAAGCTCTGTTCCTAAACCTCTGTTGCCTTGTAGGATATTTTTGGGAGAAGAAAAGGCTAAGGAGTTAAAAACCCTACACAAATACGGAGTAGAGTCCCTAAGGTAGTTGGATGGTGCCTTGTAGGCCTCCTTCCAGCAACTCCTTCAGCCAACCTGCTCCCAAACGTATTGCTCTGTTCTCCTTTGGACTACATCAGTGAGGTCAAGAGGGGGGTCTTGTTGTCTGGGCAGCCCAGGACCCCCATACAAACTGCCCTGGCTTGCACCCCAGAATAGTCACGTCAGATGCCCACTCCATTATCTCTCGAGACAGACAAATGCCAACAAAATACATAAGACTTGGACATAGCGTATTAGAATCGTGTATCCAGTATGCATTCAGGGATATGAGAGTTTGCTCCATAGGCTGATGTGGCTGCCCTTCTTATGTACAGAAAACTTAGCTGAAAGCTTTTTTAAAATGTTTGGAATTCTAAATTAATGGCTAAAAAGGATAAAATAAACAAAAGGGAGCTGAAAAAGTGGCTTATGTAAGCCTTGGAGTTAATTGCTAAGAAGGAAATGACAAGTAAGGTTCATTGGGGACACTGCATGTCCTTTAAAATGATGGAAGTCTTAAACATTATTATTGTTCATTTTCTGATTGCCAACATTGTGTAATGCCGCTCACTGCAAAGGAGAAGACACTTTTGCCTCGAGGAACTTCCTATCTATTGTGAGACCTTCATTTACATTTTGAATGCATATGGGAACAGTGGAATATCAGCAACGAAAAAGTGGAACAATCAACTAATTTTAAGCCCCCCTGCTTAGAATGGTCTTCAGCTGAGTTTGAGAAACAAATAACAGTGTGCTTTTTAAAGCTGTCAGAACAGTGAGCTTATTGGAATAAGGAGTATCTCTGATTCCCCAGTGGTGCAGCCGAATTGTCCATATTATTTAACAAATAATAAAACAAAGTGAATTGCCTTGAAAACAGTTTTATCTTCATGCCCTAGTTCTGAACGCTTTCTATAGGAGTTGGGATACAGCAACAGAATTTTAAGTGAGAGGGGCTTTGAGGGTTTTTCATGTGTGTGCTAAACCTCTTCGTTTCTGTACAAATTTGAGTGGAACACATTACGGCAAAGCACACTTTAAAATAGTGACATAGCTTGCATGACCTCTCCTTTTTGGCAACGATCCCAGAGGATAATTTATGACGAAGGGAGAGCGGGTCATGCATCCTTTAACTACATTCTAATTGGCACCCCAGGAAGTTCATATTGCAAACTAGAAACTGAACTTGCTGTAACGAGATATTCATAGTGAAATAATACAGAAATAACAAACAACAACAAAAACCAGAACACTTTTGTGTGATGTGTGGGCAAGCTCAACGGATGGCCCATCACTGAACGCTACCTCCTACCCTTGCACTGTAACCTGCCAGATGCTGTTATATTGGTGGGCTGCATTTTGCCAAGTGAGTAGTAAGTTGTGGCTGCCTGCCGTGTTTGTGGCTTTAGTGTAACTTCTGAACAGAGCAGAGCCACATATGTAAAAACTGGGTGGTGATCCCATGCTAGTTCTATTACCACTTATTTCTGTCATAGGTGTGGAGGAAAAACTTAAAACACCATAGCAGAGTTCAGCAGAGTTCCCCAAAATAGATCAGAGGCAATATTTCATCCAGCAGAGCTTTTACTTGTGCTTAAGGCAAATGTAGTTTAATGGTTCATCAAATCCAGGGCTCAGTCCATACAAAATTCAGTTGCAGCCTTTATAAACTTAACTCATAATAAGGCTTAAAGGGAAAAAAGGTAAAGGGCCCCTGGCAGTTAAGTCCAGTTGCATACGACTCTGGTGCTCATCTCGCTCTATAGGCCGAGGGAGTCGGCATTTATCCACATACAGTTTTCCCGGGTCATGTGGCCAGCATGACTAAGTCGCTTCTGGTGAACCAGAGCAGTGCACGGAAATGCTGTTTACCTTCCCACCAGAGTGGTACCTATTAATCTACTTGCACTTTCTGGTGTGCTTTCAAACTGCTAGGTTGGCAGGAGCTGGGACCGAGCAATGGGAGCTCACCCCGCTGCTGGGATTTGAACCGCCAACCTTCTGATCGGCAAGCTCAAGAGGCTCAGTGGTTTAGACCACAGCGCCACCTGTGTCCCTAATAAGACTAAACCTTAGCACTAAGCATCCTATATACAGAATCACCACACCAGAAGGAAGAAAGAGAAAGTAAAACTGAGGCTCCTTCTGGCCTATATTTATCCTCAGCAGGACTCTGCAGAATAGAGATAAGAAAACTAGTTTACACCAGCTTCCCAGAAGGTATAACCCAAACAATCATTAATCCTTCTGCCTCTGTTTCTCTCTCACAGAGAAGCTTCTAGTAGCTTCCTGAAACCCTCTTGAATGAATTAGAACAGGAAAGATATCTATACATTAGATCAATACTTTCTGCACTAAGAAATGCAAACTGACAGTTTCAGACCTGTGCATATACTGTATATAGGAAACTTATACTTGGGCATATTTGGGTAACTGTTTTATGTATTCATTTATGGCATTTCTATAATGTCCAACCAACAATCTCCTCCGGGGAGGTTCACAATTTAAACTTTAATTCCAAAATTAAAACAGTAATTACAGAAATAGACTGGTACCGAAACCACCATAACCCCATTAAGAGGCTGCATGAAAATACAGCCGAAAGGCACAGGGAAATAGCTAAACTTCAAAAGTTATCATGGTTGATAAAATGTCTGGGAAGGTAAGAAAAACCTGGCCTCCAAAAGATTCTCACATAGGGAATGACCACTGGGGTTCGAAGGTGCTGCACACAGCTTTATGCAAGCATTGATGATCAGCTTGCAACCACCTTCTGGGCCCAAATTTGTCTTTATCTGCATGGCATTTGATGTTATATATGATGCCTGGTCTAGGACA
The DNA here is from genome assembly GCF_965112155.1 of Podarcis liolepis. Taxonomy (NCBI): domain Eukaryota; kingdom Metazoa; phylum Chordata; class Lepidosauria; order Squamata; family Lacertidae; genus Podarcis; species Podarcis liolepis. Next base: position 7,326,596 of record NC_139558.1, read on the forward strand.
GGTGAGTGTGCCTTGGTCAGCTGAAGCTGCCTGGCAGACCTAAAGTCCCCCAACACTGCCTTGAAGGTAAATGTCCAGAGCTGGCCCACCAGTGAGGTGTGATGAAGCACCAGCCTCAGGTGGCAGAAGTACAAGACCCCAGCCCACCACTTCCACCACCTTGCAGGATGCTCCCATCTCTCGCCAATTTCGGCCAGAGGAGAGTGGATGTGGGAAGCGCTACAAGTGGCTGAGAAGAGACCTAGAGAAGTTACTGCTAAGAGAAGCAACCCATTATCTTTTTTACATTTATCATTTTTATTATATTTTTATTATTTATTTTATTATTTATTATTAATTTATTTTATTATTTTTATTTTTATTAAAAGCATTCCAAAACATTTAATGTCATGTACAAAAAAAATCAACATAAATTTCTTTTCGACTTCCCACCCCTCCTTTCCTGATGTTTGTTTTTTACTTCTTTTTATTAGCTGTTTTACAATACATGTGTTCTTATAATATAAACTTCACTATCATGAGTTATTTCAGTAATCCATTGCTTATATTTCAGCCTATTAACGATGGCAATGCTTTGGCCACCAAGCACTGCTAGATGATGATGATGATTATATTTATGCATAACCCGCTTTCCCCCCTGACTGGACTTTAGGCAACTTACAGATAAAAAACAAGAAGAACTAAAAACATAGAAAAAACAACCATTAAGAAACAATTAAACATGGAGAGAACTAAAACTATACTTATATAAACTCGCTTAAAAGCTTACATATAATTACAATCAAACAGCAAGAGACCAGCCCTTCATTTCAAAGCAGTCAATTCACCAAAGCCGGTTGGAACAAGAAAGTCTTCTACTACCGACAGAAGAACAGCAAGGAGGGAGCCAGTCTGGCTTCTCTAGCAAGGGAGTTCCAAAGTGTGGGAGCAGCCACTAAGAAGTTCCTGTCACACAGCCCCATCAAGCATGTCTGTGAGGGAGGCGGAACTGAGAGAAGGGCCTCCCCAAAGAGCTCCAAACCCAGGCAGGTTGGTAGGAGGGAATACGGCTTTCAGGCGGCTTACACCTGAGCCGTTTAGACTGTTGAATAGTGGAAGAGATGGATGAAGGGCACAGCTCTGTTGGATGCACAGCTCTTTATTGCAGCAATTAGAACTGCTCCTGGAATCAGACTGGCTGCAGCCTAGCTGGCTGCTTTATATAATACTAAGTAACTTGAAACAGTAGCAACTCACAACTAGCTAACCAATCAGGAGCGACAGTTTTCAATCCTTCATTTACATACTGGTGGCCCTGAGTGAGAACTGCAACTAATCTTAATACATAACACACACACACACAACCTTTTAGTCTTTAGGGAAACCAATGGAGGGGATAAAGGATGTACGTCAACCACAACATTTGGTTTGGACCTATTTTTTCCTGCTTTTTTCTGTCCTAAGTACTTGGTGGAGGGGAGGGGAGAGCTGTCTCCCTCTGGATTCCAATTCAAACCCACTGTGTGCCTTCCCCAGTCCCCATTATGAGAAGCTCAACAACTTCAACCCTAAAAACAGCTCAACAACTTTGGGGTAAAATCATAAAAAAGCTCAAGAACTTCAATCCTAAAAAAAAAAAGGTTGGCCCTTTGGTCGGCCCTTCACTTCATCAAATCTGGCCCTCTTTGAAAAAGTTTGGACACCACTACGATAAGCCAATCTGGTCCACCATTACGTTCTCGCCGTGGCCAACCTATGAGTAGCCTGCTAGCAGGACCCGGGTGCAACAGCCCTCTTCGCAATTGCAAACTCCTGAGGGCAGCCAGTACCTGCCGAAAACAAGGCTTACAATCGGCACCAATTGGCTGATCCATGCCAACTGCAAAGCCTGCTAGGATCTGCTGTACTATTGCCCAACTCTGTTCTCTAGATCACTTATGCGCTCAGATGCCTGATTGTCCACTGGACACTTTGCAGGGTGGGCCTGGAAGGGGCAGGCTGAAGGGTTCTGACATCCCTGCGTGGTTGCAGTGATTCCCTTGAGTAACTCACATATTCCTTGGTCTTCTTCAGGAGGTCGGAAAGATCTCGTAGCGCTTCCTGCCCTTCTTTCCCACGACAACAGCTGTCAGTTGATGCTTCCGTCGGTCCTCACTGGATCCTTTGGGTGCGCTGCCAGCGGTATGTGACACTGCAGAATATGTTGAGATGCTGAGGGGAGAAGAGGAATAGTGGGGTTTTTTGAGGCTTTGTGTAAATAGCAGCTTCTCTTGTCTGTAACAAAGGTTTGAAATGTCACATGGACCAGGCAGTGACAGCCCACTCCCCCAGGGATCATAAGGAAGACATCTGAAGGCAGCCCTGTTTAGGGAAGCTTTTAATGTTTGATGTATTATAGTATTTTAATATTTTTTTGGAAGCCACCCAGGGTGGCTGGGGAGGCCCAGCCAGATGGGCGGGGTATAAATAATAAATTATTATTATTATTATTATTATTATTAGGAAGGAATAAAGCTCTGGCAACATTATATGGAATTAAAATTAGACCACAATTTTATTAAACTTCCGAATGTAGGAAGACCTTGGCTTAGGCCTTGAGTGTGTATCCCTCCTAGCCCCCCAGCCGGGGGGAACTGGCACTCATCAGGGTAAATGGGATATTGGGTGCTCTGCGAGACGTAAGTATAGCAGGCAGCCAAGCCCATATTCCCATATCCCCATACCACTGACAACCTTTAAGTGTATGGCCAGGGACACCCATATATATAACCCATTTAAGAGGGGACCCTGGAATCGCCACCGCAGGGGGGTGAGTCACCACTTCACGCCCCCACCCATAGGGAAGAAAAGGCTAAAGGATTCCACCCAAGGTCAAAGTTGTGATGAATTGCTATGGGGAAGACAAAACCTGCCAATGCAGGAAAATTTCTTCCCGGTCCTTCAACAGCAACCAGTCAAAGACCATAGCAGAGCCCGCTAAACAGGAAGAAAAAGTTAACCTGCGAACAAGAAACATTAAACAAAGGGAGGGTAGGGAGGGTGAATCTCCAGAGCCAACTGCCTGGCTATTGTCGGCTCCACCCCCTATTTATAAATGGGGCTGGCCCCACCTTCCAGCAAGAAACTTGATTACTGAGGCTGGGCATGAACCTCCAAAAATTAACACTGTCAGACCCTGTTTGCCAGTAAGCTCCCTGGGAACTGTAGCACCGCGCGCGATCCCACAAGGGGCACCCACAATGTAAAGTGGGAGTGTTCATTATTTTAAGGGTTTTATAGCATACTATTAATTTGTCTATTAACAGTATTTACTGTCTTCTCCTCACTGAACAGAACAGAGAAAACAACCAAAATCAGAAACACAAAGGAATATAAATAAAGAAAAATGGCAGAACCTTGGTAGCCATAAATGAATCATTCTGTCCTAAGACAAGCAAGCAAAACTACAAGAGGGGGAAACGAAAACTCCCGACTGAATTTTGGCAGAAGCTGAACTTCCATAGAACCGAAACAGGGCTGCTTGTGACAAATATAGGTCAGAAGGGAAATGGCTGCCTTCTCACACCCACAGAGTGCTTTTCTCCTCAGACATCCATTTTGTGTGCTATTAAGCCTACGCTTCACGTTTTTGAAAGCAGGTGTCTTATGATGTATTTCTAAATATGCTAACATGTACATGGCGCAGGGTGGGGTGGAGAACCTATTTGCAAAATGGGGACATGTGAGCATCTCAAAGCAAATGTCTGTTTGTGTGTTGATCTGGGAAGCACAGATGAGGCAGGTCTGCATTAAAATGGAAACAAACTGATGGTCTCCACAGAGAGCTGATTCATTCATTCTTGTACCCCAAAAGGGCTCCCAAAGAGGCTTACGTGAAATCAGAAACAAGACACTCCCTACTTGCAGACTTACATTCTAATAAACAAATCAACACACAGAAATACATCACACAAGGAAAAGGGGCAAGGAGGGCAAAGGAAAAAGAAACTGAAAAAATCAGGCCCCAATGTCTAGAAGTGCTGTTCCTATTTCCCCCACAGTGGTAGCCTGATGAAATGCCTGCCCCCAGATGACAGTTGAGGGAGAGGAGGCCTGATGGAGCTGGCCTGTCTTAGCGGATGTTAGAGCTCCGCCAGGCCTCCTGTCTCCCCCTCGTCTGCACTTGGGAGAAGCCCTTCCATCAGACTGACTCCACGGGAGAAGTGGGCAGCAGGGCTCCCTGCAACAGCTCTGCGGAAAGACCAGCTCCACCCAGCACCTCCTACCCCTCCCCTGGGCCAGGTGCTCATGCGATCTTTTCTTCTCTTTTTTTCTCTTTCCCTTTCAAACTATAGTAAACTAAAGATAATAATAATAATAATAATAATAATAATAATAATAATAATAATAATAATAATAATATATTTATACCCTGCCCATCTGGCTAGGTTTCCCCAGCCACTCTGGGCGGCTTCCAAGAGAATATTAAAATACAGTAGTCCGTCAAACATTAAAAGCTTCCCTAAACAGGGCTGCCTTCAGATGTCTTCTAAAAGTCTGGTAATTGTTTTTCTTTTTGACATCTGGTGGGAGGGCATTCCACAGGGCGGGTGCCACTACCGAGAAGGCCCTCTGCCTGGTTCCCTGAAACTTGGCTTCTCACAGTGAGGCAACCGCCAGAAGGCCCTCAGCGCTGGACCTCAGTGTCCGGGCTGAACGATGAGGGTGGAGACGCTCTTTTAGGTATACAGTGGTACCTCGGGTTAAGAACTTAATTCATTCTGGAGGTCTGTTCTTAACCTGAAACTGTTCTTAACCTGAGGTACCACTTTAGCTAAAGGGGCCTCCTGCTGCCGTCGCACAATTTCTGTTCTCATCCTGAAGCAAAGTTCTTAACCCGTGGTACTATTTCTGGGTTAGCGGAGTCTGTAACCTGAAGCGTATGTAAACCTGAAGCGTATGTAAACCTGAAGCGTATGTAACCCGAGGTACCACTGTACTGGACCAAGGCCATTTATTTAGAAATTTAAGTTAACCCTCTCCTGGATTCACACACACACACACACATATATATAGAGAGAGAGAAAATAAAGAATGCTCTGTTGAAAATAATATTCAACTGACTACAATATGAAGACTAAGTTTTCCTTTACAGCATTCGTTCTCCCCTTCCATAAACTTGCCCAAAGCTCAGCACTTTCTCTGACCTCTGAAAGCTCTTTGCCAAACTTGGTGATGCCATTATTTTTGTTCTAGGGTTCAAGTCCATTGGAAATGCCAACGTTCACTTACCTCCAGGAGTCTTTCAGATGCCATATTCTAATTCAAGTGAAGCAAGGGTCACTAAAGCAAACCTCTGCAAACGTCAACACACTGAGGATGCAAGAATCTCAGTTCAAATGGTCACAGGCTCCGTTGCTGAGCAACAGCCCTTGGAGAAATGGAATGCACCATGCCAAGATTCTAGGAGAGTCAGTGTGCCATAGTGGTCAGAACAAATTTAATTCCATGCACTTCAAGGGTGGTATAAAGGTAAAGGTACCCCTGACCATTAGGTCAAGCCACAGATGACTCTGGGGTTGCACACTCATCTTGCTCTATAGGCCAAGGGAGCTGGTGTTTGTCCGCAGACAGTTTACTGGGTCATGTGGCCAGCATGACTAAGCCACTTCTGGTGAACCAGAGCAGCGCACGGAAATGCCGTTTATATTTCCGCCGGAGCGGTACCTATTTATCTACTTGCACTTTGATGTGCTTTTGAACTGCTAGGTGGGCAGGAGCTGGGACCAATCAATGGGAGCTCACCCCACTGCGGGGATTCCAACTGCCAACCTTCTGATCAGCAAGCCCTAGGCTCTGTGGTTTAGACCACAGTGCCACCCATATATATTCTTTTAAATGTACAGCAGTAGTAGTAGCAGCAGCAGCAATAATAAGTTTAATTTTAATTTTTTTAAAAAAAATTCCCTGCTTTGCAGACAGATGTTGTCTCCTAAAGCAGTTGACACTAATTTTTTTCAAAGAAAGGTGAGAGAAGTCCTGTCCTCAGGTTTGGAAACTAAAAAATACAAGACACCCAAATGGAAGGGATGTGGAGGAACAAGGCAGAGGAAGAACACATGTCACAAGGCCCAAGGAAAGGCTTGAGATATCCGCAGGCAAGTCATGACCTGCTGGGGCCAAGCTGATCACGGTGAGGGTTTGCCAAGTGTGCCTTCCTATTAGCTCAGGCATAGGCAAATGTGGCCCTCCAGATGTTTTGGGACTGCAACTCCCATCATCCCTAACAGGACCAGTGGTTAGGGATGATGAGAATGGTAGTCCCAAAACATCTGGAGAGCCGTCTATGCGTGCATTAGCTCGTTTCTTCTGGCAGAATAATAATAATAATAATAATAATAATAATAATAATAATAATAATAATAATAATAGCAGAGACATCACCTTGCCAACAAAGGTCCGTATAGTTAAAGCTATGATTTTCCCAGTAGTGATGTATGGAAGTGAGAGCTGGACCATAAAGAAGGCTGAGCGCTGAAGAATTGATGCTTTTGAATTATGGTGCTGGAGGAGACTCTTGAGAGTTCCATGGACTGCAAGAAGATCAAACCTATCCATTCTGAAGGAAATCAGCCCTGAGTGCTCACTGGAAGGACAGATCGTGAAGCTGAGGCTCCAGTACTTTGGCCACCTCATGAGAAGAGAAGACTCCCTGGAGAAGACCCTGATGTTGGGAAAGATGGAGGGCACAAGGAGAAGGGGACGACAGAGGACGAGATGGTTGGATAGTGTTTTCGAGGTTACCAGCATGAGTTTGACCAAACTGCAGGAGGCAGTGGAGGACAGAGGTGCCTGGTGTGGTCTGCTCCATGGGGTCACGAAGAGTCGGACACGACTAAACGACAACAACAACAATTTGTTATTTATACCCCGCCCATCTGGCTGAAGTGTTGGGGGGCAGTGGTAGGGCATAAGGAGCAGTGGCTGGCACATTCCTATTTGGGCTTAGGTGGCAAAAAGGGATAGGGCACCCCTATAAATGCTGGAATTTTGAAGGGGGTCCAGAAACTGACTCGAAGCCAGTTCCCCTAAACAATAGAGACATTCATTAGAGGGCTTCCATAGTAACCAATTACAAGTGATCTTTCGGAAGCAGGTTTCTGATGTGGAAGGAATTATATCTAGTCTGAATCAGGTTGCAGTCCTGAATTTCTTTTCAGTTGGATTTGTTTTTTAAGGGCAATATTTTTTATCTAAGGGCAATTGAAATACTTATACAACTGTAAAAAAAATTATTGTAGGAAGAGGAGGGGAAAGTGGTGTGTGTGTTTTAAGGCAGTGCCGCAGATGTGGTACGCTTGCTGTGGTTGAGGCAGGGAAGACCCTAGTTCATGAGGAATTAACTTATTGCCTGGCCTTAGTCAGGATGTTTTCTCTGAAACTCAGTGTCCCTCGTGGGTTAATAATATTGGCTTGATTTAGCATATTGTAGTAAGGGTCACTGAGAAAATGCACATAATGCAAAGCAATTTGAGTACCTAGGACAAGTGCTATAAAAGCAAGTGATGATATTAAATCTGTCAGAATCTCAGCATTAAAACTTATGAATTATTGGATGATTTTATCTCACAAATGCCAGTCAAAAATGCAGAGGTAGACTTAGTTCTGGCCTCAGATCCACATGACTGGATTTGCCTTATAGCATTGCTGTGCTGCTCTGGCTACAGACAGGCAGGCAGACAGTGGGTCAGATACTAATGTGACCCTAAGCCCCTGCCCCAAAGAGCTGCCAATCTGAAAAGACAGCATGCAAATGAAGGATGGCATACAGAATACTACAAAAGATCAGTGAAGCAGGAAGTGATGGCTGGATTCTATTTTGCATAAAACTCTTTGTTTGTTAAACATTCAGATAAAATGAAGTTAACTCTTAACTGACAGTAGAGCCTAATTAGAACAGTCGTCAATCACACTTTTCTCCCAAGAAACATTTCTAGTAAGCCAGAATTTGGTTTCACGGCCATTGCAGTTGAATATGAAAAACCTGCTTTCCACAACAGCCTGAAGACATAAGGTAATGTAAGGTAAAGAATGTTTGATGAACACAGGAAAAAGTGGCTAATGACTTATAGGAGGTGGGGACGAAAAGAAGGGTCACTGTCCAGCTCAGAGTCAGGAATGCTTAAACCCATGCAAATAAAGCAAGCTCTGTCTTAGAAACAGAATCATAGAATAGAGTTGGAAGGGATCCAAGGGTCATCTAGTCCAACCCCCTGCAGTGCAGGAATCTCAGCTAAAGCATCCATGACAGGTGGCCACCCAAGCTCTGCTTAAAAACCTCCAAGGAAGAAGAGTCCACAAGCTCCCGAGAGAGTCAGATCCACTGTCAAACAGCTCTTACCATCAGAAACTTTTCCGTGATGTTTAGTTGGGAATCTCCTCTCTCTCGTAACTTGAAGCGACTAGTTTGGGTCTTACCCTCCAGAGCAGGGGGAAACAAGCTTGCTCCCTCTTCCATGTGACAGCCCTTGAGATATTTTAAGATGGTTTTCATATTTCCTCTCACCAACCTAGTGATAACAGAATAAATAATGTAAGGAGGGAGCTGTGGCCCAGGAAAAAGAGATAGTAAGGGAACACCTAGCTACTTCAAATAAATTCAGATCTCCAGGGTCTGATGAGTTGCATCCAAGTGTCCCAAAGGACCTCGTAGAAGCAATCTCAGAGCCTTTGTCTATGATCTTTGAGAATTCTTAGAGAACAGATGAGGACCCTGCAGACTAGAGGTGGGCAAATGTTGCCCCCATCTTCAAAAAGGAAGACTCAGGTAACTACCAACCAGTGAGCTTGATATTGATACCAGGAAAGGTCCTAGAACAGATAATTCAACAGTAGGTCTGTGAGCATTTAGAAAAGGATACTGTGATTACTAAAACCCAGCATGCGTTTCTCAAAAATAAGACATGCCAGACCAATATGGTATTTATTTATTTTTATGGAATTGCAAACTTGGTGGATCAGAGAAATGCTGTGGACATAGTGTATCTTGATTTAAGCAAGTCCCCCATGATATTTTTGCAAGGAAGCTGGTAAAATGTGGGCTGAACGAGGTAACTGTTAGGTGGATTTGTAGCTGGTTGGTAGACCAAACCCAAAGAGTATTCATTAATGGTTCCTCACCATCCTGGGAATAAGTGACAAGTGGGGTGCTGCAGGGTTCTGTCACGGGCCTGTTGTTGTTCAACATCTTCAAAAACGGCTTGGATGAAGGAACTGAGGGGATGCTCATCAAATTTGCAGGTGACACCAAACAGGGAAGGGTAGCTAATGCTGTAGAATACATATTCAGAATTCAAAATGACCTGTTGCATCACACTGTTGACTCATGTTAAGCTTGTGGTCTACCCAGACCCCTAGATCCTTTTCACACGTACTGCTAGCAAGCCAGGTGTCCCCCATCTTATATTTGTGCATCTGGTTTTTCCTACCTAAGTGCCAAACTTTACATTTGTCCCTATTGAAATTCATCTTGTTACCTTGGACCCAGTTCTCCAATCTGTTATGGTCACTTTGAATTCTGATTCTCTCTCCTGTAGCATTAGCTATGACTTCCAGTTTGATGTCATCTGCAAATTTGAGTGTCCACTCAATTCCTTCATCCAGTAAAGATACTGAACAACAACAGGCCCAGGACAGAACCCTGAGGCACCCCACTCATCACTATTTCCCAGGATGACGACGCTTGACTATGGCTAGGGAGATGTAGCTTGCAGGTGTTAGCCTGGAGTTTGAAAGAAATGTTAAAACAACTACTTTTTTTAAAAAAAAATGACAATGGAACACCTCGTTTTTTAAAAAATATAGAAAATCAAATTTAATGGCAGTAATATCTTTGAAATGTCTATGATATAGCGAACAAGCTATGCTGTGTGTATGCTTGAAACTTTAGAAGAAGAAAACTAGAAATACCCCCCTTTTCTAGTTTCAAAAGATAGAGGAGAATCTTAACGACAGCATTTTCACAACGGCAGAGGGTACAGCAGCAAAAAGGAGGAACCGCTTTGTTTAGAAATGCTTCTTTTCCCAGGCAGCTGCTGAGCAGAGCTAGAAAAGACCAAAGGCGCTTAATCATTTCAATGACAGTAAGCTCTTTGTTGCTTTATTTATTTACAAGTTTCAATTATTAATAGTGTGTGTTCCACAACTCTGTTTCTTCTCAAGCACATAGCAAAGTCTCTTTTGCTCTTCTTTTGCTTTGTGTTTTGCTTTTTTTGCTTTTTTGCAGGGTTGAAGGATGGATTGATGCTTGTGTTTCCTTGAACATTTCCCTGCAAAAGTGTTCCACTTTAGGGTGAGAACATTAAATGCTGTGCACTGTTTGGTGAAGCTAGCTTCTGAGGAAGACATGGCTGGAACTCCACTATACTGATAATTCCCAAAAGACACCCAATGAGCATCTTATGTTGAACACGCTGTCAGAGTGAGGATCTTTTTGTAGTCAAAATAGGACCATTGGCCCACAAGAGAGGAAGCCCCAAAGTATGTAGAACTACACAATTACACAGCATCTCCTGACTGAAGGGGAAAACTCTAATAGCTGGTGAGATGGATCACCACTCAAAACAACCCAATGTGGACTGAGCTTGTTCAGTGGGTTGGAGAGGCAATGGGAACTGAGGCAGGGGGGTGAAATTGGGTTCCTTGGAATATCCATATTCAGCAAGAGGAAACATTGTTTGGTACACCATGGCTCTCCAGAAAATCCATTTTAAACTTATCTTGATTATAGAAATGTAGTCAGAGGTGTTTCAAGCTTGCACTTGGACTACTGCAACGTGTTCTACATGGGGCTACCTTTGAAGGTGACCTGGAAACTGCAACTAATCCAGAATGCGGCAGCTAGACTGGTGACTGGGAGTAGCTGCCAGGACCACATAACACCGGTCCTGAGAGATCTTCATTGGCTCCCAGTACGTTTCCAAGCACAATTCAAAGTGTTGGTGCTGACCTTTAAAGCCCTAAATGGCATCGGTCCTGTATACCTGAAGGAGCGTCTCCATCCCCATCGTTCAACCTGGACACTGAGATCCAGTGCTGAGGGCCTTCTGGCGGTTCCCTCATTGTGAGAAGTGAGGTTACAGGGAACCAGGCAGAGGGCCTTCTCCGTAGTGGCGCCCGCCCTGTGGAACACCCTCCCATCAGATGTCAAGGAAATAAACAACTATCCAACTTGTAGAAGACATCTGAAGGAAGCCCTGTTTAGGGAAGTTTTTAATGTTTGAAGCTTTATTCTGTTTTTAATGTTCTGTTGAAAGCCGCCCAGAGTGGCTGGGGAAACCCAGCCAGATGGGCAGGGTAGAAATAATAAATTGTTGTTGTTGTTGTTGTTGTTGTTGTTGTTGTTGTTGTTGTTGTTGTTACTTAAAAGTTTCGTTCCACTCCTGTGGCAGGAAGGTGCGGGAATAGTTAATGGAGCATGGCCGTGGAGTTTATAAGCCCACATCATGTTCTCTTTGGTCACTTTTGGTCTTCCCCCTCTAGTTTTCAATCCAGGATTTCCAGACACCTAAAGGATGAGGAGCATTTTGTTTGTTTGTCCACAGATTGATCGAGTTGAACAGGTTATTTTACCTACTCTTTACTGCAGGCCAGAAACAGTAAGGATTTCAGCGCAGGTGTCGCATTAACTGGTCACATTTTGAGCAGGAATTTGCAGGAAAAGTTAGTATGGGAGAAGTGAGCAAGTGACCTCCCAATGGGACCTCTGAAGCTAAGGGGCCTTTCTGGAAGCCTTGCTTCGTTGGCTTGTAGGACCTATCCTGGATATAGAACATTCTTTAGGCTAACCTGTCTCATTTGCCAGGAGTTGTGGGGCCCAGAGAGACAGTGGGGAAAGGTCTCCCTACTCACTGGTCAAGGGGATCCAGGCCTTGTAGCTTTGCCTTCTCATTCCCCTGGACGTGGACAGGATTTGGCATACACAAGGGAGCCATTCGAGAATAGCTTCCCACTCTGCTTTCATTTTGCCTGCAGATGTTATGCCAATAAATGTGTCCCTAATTCAAACTCCTTTTATGCGTCTCATTTCTACTTACGTTAGCTTGATAGTTTTTTTGTTTATCCCGGCTTCTCATTTCTCTAGTCTTAACTTCATTCCATCTCATTTGCTCATGAGCTTGTGGTTTTGTTTTAAAAAGCAGTTATTAATGTTCACACACAATTCCAGGCACAATCTGTGAATATACGCCATTTTGCCAGTGGTGGACTTTGGGCTCTCAAATTTCAAGTGTCCAGTGTGACACTAAAATTTGGCACACCCACCCAAGTTTGTGCTCCATTCTACAGCATTTTTGTGGCGCCCCCTGCAGCTGATCCAGTTGTGCTACACTGAAACCCTCTGACTTTGCCTAATATACACCTTTTCCAGCTATTTCCCCCAATACATTACATTTTTGTAGATTGTTTCCTCTAATATTCACATTTTTGCACACTCTTTCCCCTCAGCAGAGCATGAGACTTATGTGTTTGAGCCCCACGTTGGGCCAAGCAATTCCTGCATTGCAGAGGGTTGTACTAGATTATCATCTGGTTCCCTTCCAACTCTACAATTCTATGATTCTAATGTGCACATTTTTGTATTTTTTTTTTTGCGGGGGGGGGGTTAGACAACTGCATTACAGAATTTGGAGAAGTGTGAATTTTGAGTGAAAGGTGGGTTTTGGTTTGTGTATTGCTTTAGAAAGTGTGTGTTAGGTAGCTATGAATTAAAAAGTGAACCCCCATTCTAATTTACATGCAAGAATCGAGAGCTGTAGTTATACCGTCCCCCAGAGTTCCATGCTTTCTTCTATTATTGGGGACAAAACTACGCAATCTGTTTATCTGAAGAAAGCAAGTCTAAGTGCAGTTGCAGAGCTGCATTTATCTGATCTCTGTGTTTGTTATGCAACCTTGAAGCTGAAATTTAACAATTTGTTTTTACTCTTGTTTCTAGGTTTGGGGGCCAGTTATTGATCTTTGACAGTACTTTACCTCCTGACCCTTAGATATGTAGGTTTTGTTTTTTGTTTGACTTGGGAACAGCATCTTGTAAAAGACCTTGCCGAAGGCTTTTCAAACTTTAAATACATTTTAATCAGCCAGTGCTTCTGTATCCAATACTTTATTGACACATTCAAACTATACTGCTGAAACTATTTTAAGCTCCATTATGATGGTAATTTGAAAATATTGACTCTGTTGTATCTTTGTGTGTCTCCCCACCCCCACCCCCACGCTTTAAAGGTCTTTAATTTACTCTTTCTTTCTTAATCTTCCCTTTCTTGGACTGTGGAGAATTCCTTGAAAGATAATACAAGCAGCTCACAAACCTCCCCTGACATTACAGAATACAGTGGTATCTTGGGTTAAGTACTTAATTCGTTCCGGAGGTCCGTTCTTAACCTGAAACTGTTTTTAACCTGAAGCACCATTTTAGCTAATGGGGTCTCCCGCTGCTGCCGTGCCGCCAGAGCACAATTTCTGTTCTCATCCTGAAGCAAAGTTCTTAACCCGAGGTAATACTTCTGGGTTAGCGGAGTCTGTAACCTGAAGCGTATGTAACCTGAAGCGTATGTAACCCGAGGTACCACTGTACACAGAATAGAGGTACTGGCTGCAATAGATACTGGCATACCCATTTAAATGAGTCAGTTCTAGCATCAGACCTCAACCACCAATTTTATGGTAGGGGACCTAAGGAGGCGGCAAGGAAGTCAGTGTATGCCCTTTTACATTGAATATGGTTTCTATGGAAAAGGGACTAACATATGGGTACCAGATTTTTTTCAATGAATCTGGGGACACTTTTTTTTTTTTTTTTTTTTTTTGAAGCTGAGTAGCAACAGGGTGTGGGGATGGTGAGGCAAAAGACCCTGGGCCCAAGCACACATGCATATTGTATAAAGGTGCAAAGCCCTTCTTTTGCACTCTGTGAAACATAAATGCTCAGAGTTAAAAAAAAACCTGGGCAATAGCCGCCTGCCCACGACTCTCAAGCCTCCCCCGATCAGTCAAAACAAAGGGGGAAGGGGGCAGGAGATCGCACAAGACACATCTTATGCACACAAGACACATCATATGGGGACTTCTGGCGAGGAAAAATGGCGGGTGCCACGGCAGCGAGCAGCTCCTGAAGCCAGCCAGAGCCGACTGCACTACCAGGCTGGCTCTGAGCTGGTGAAGCTGCTGCTGCCACATTTCCCGGGGACAGATTTGCAAATCCAGGGACTGTTCCCGGAAACTGGGGATGTCTGGTAACCCTAAATTAAAGGTTAAACAGCAATAAAATAAAATGATATGCAGGGCAGACCCTCCAAGTGCCCCTATTTTCCAGGGACAACCCTGGTTTAGAGAAGCCATCCCAATTTCTGATTTTATCCTGCAATGTCCCGCTTCCAGGCATTTACCCAGGGTTGCATTTCCATTGGGAAAATTGGGGCACAGTATTCACTAACAGGCTCTGGTACTCCAAATCTATGGCAATATTATATTAAGTGTTAATAAAATTAAATGCAGGTGCCAGGTCCTTCTCTGTCATTCCAATGGCTTCACACTCAATGGCCAGAACAATGGCCAGGGTTCTGCTTCTTTGTGAGAAGTGGAATAGAATTCTCCTTCATTGCTTTCCTGATGCTGCCATTCATCAGTAGACCTAGGGCAAGAGTTCCATTTTGGAAGGCCTTCTTGGAAGATTGCTGTGGTTGGGATCAGAAACAGCCTTTCGTGTCATCACCCAGTCATGTGGAACACCCTGCTGATAGAGATTCAGCGGGCGCCTTCTGTGCCAACTTTTAAAACCCCGCTGAAAACTTTTCTATTCCATCAGGCCAAGTACACCCCCCCACAATAGTCTGTGGGTGTTTGTTTTTAATTTTTGCTTTTAACTTGTTTTTAACTTTGTCTGACTCTGTGTTTTCATATTGTTGTAAACTGCTGTGATATCTAATTTTTTAATAAATAAATAAAGTGAAAGAGATGGGGAATTGTCACAAGGGAGAAGGATTTCTACATATTTGGGGGATGGGGTCTTATCAGTACAAACAGCGGTATTTGCCTCTTTCTCCTTCCTTTTAAAAAGTGGCTTGGCCACAGATGCAAACACCAGACATGTATATTGCCATATTGTGGATGATGATTGGTATCTTGATGAGACAGGGTTGTCCCCGCAATAGCCTCTCAAACGTCCAGATAGTGCCTAGAAATTCTGAGGGCCTGGCCCTTAAAATGGTTAATTCTGTTTATTCCATAAATTGGTAGTTTCGCATTCCTGTTACTCCAAGATACAAGTGTTTGGGAATTATAAGCTTCTAGATAGCTTCCTAGGCAAGCTGATAACTCCCTACTGCAAGTGTCAATGTGTGAGATTGGCAGAAGCTTATCTGTGTTGATTTCCTGCCAAGTCTCTGTTAGCCTTTCACTGTTTGGTGGAAAATCCAAACAGCAGAAGTGAACTACATTGGTGGGAAATGGATGGGAAACCCAAATACCGGATGGTGTTTTAACTTTGGTGGGAAACTGGTGTGTTGCCTAAACACCAAATTTGGCTTGTGTAACCTGAATAACAGCAGGTGCTTTACTGAAGAGTATATAAGCCCTCATAGCACCTGATTAATGGGAAGCCCACTTAGCCTTTGGCCAACATTAGGGCCGCACTTTGTCCGTCAGGAGTCCTTATACATTATTACCCAAAGGGAGCTCTCCGGCCAATGCAGAGGGGCATAAAATTGTCAGTTTGGGCCTTGCTTTTATTCTCTCTATCTTCATCCTATGAATTAATTTGTTAACGAGCAAAGGTATTCTTTATTTTCTATCTGAATCCAAAAGAGCCATTTCCCCTCTGTAAATGCAACGTGATCCTGCTTTTAGAAGCAGAGTAGTCTCCCATGATGCTCCACAGTGCACTCCCTTATTCATAATGCTTTGAATAAGGCCCTGTTGAGGGAACTAGGTGGTGGCCATTTCTCAAAAATATGTAGAACTCCTCCTGCTCCTTGTAAAACTCAGCGAAATTGCGACCCAACTTTCCTGGCCTGCATATAGGTCCACAGAAGTGAGTTGGCATTTTGGGTGCAGTAGAAATTATCAGGGCTAGGAACTATTGGCACAGCCTGTCCTCTCCATTGGAGCACAAGTAGTCTCTGTGAGTGAGCTGAAAGGGGTGTACATTTCAGCAAATGACATCAGCATGTTGTGCTGTGCATATGAGCTTCACCGGGGGATGAATTAAACAGTCTATCACAGTTCCTGAGGTAAGGCCAGGAGAGGGACAGAAAATGAGTCAACTGAGCCAGATTGGGAATTCCTTTGAATTCACATGGGGAAAGGCGTCTCATTTAGGGCTAAGATCATGGCCACTGGTCCCATCACATCCTGCCAAATAGAAGGGGAAGAAATGGAGGCAGTGAGAGATTTTACTTTCTTGGGCTCTGTTAAGTCGTGGGTTGACATAGCAGCCGGCACAGCGATTTCTTCAAGTAGCTCTTTATTATGGTAAGCTGGAATAGAACTGACTGCGAACAGCTCAGCCGGCCTGTATTTATAGGCAGCCGGCTGTCAACATTGTAACCACAACAGCCCAGAGTTCCCGCCTAAAATAACTGGCGCAGACCTGAGTGAAAACTATCTACAGACCTGAGTGAAAACTATATACAGTATCCCCCTGTTGGCCCAGGGTGAAACTACACTACATAACACCCCTCCCCACCGAGATAAGGCGTTAGTTACAATCGTAATGGTTTCCTTATATACAGCACTACGCATAATGGTTCAATTAGGCACAAAAGCATATCGGTTACATTTCCCATACTTAGACCAACAGTGATACCTGTCCAACAACATAGTCCTTTAAATAAGTTGGGCGCTTGGAAACTCTGCCAGACCGCCGGGGACTGGTAGCCAAGTCCGGAGGGCCACACAGTTCTCGCTGAGGCTGTAGTGCGACCCTAGGTGGCGTTGGAACCAACTCCCCTGGATCCGCTGCTGTGGGTGGAGCCTCCGCAAGTGGAGTGGTCTGAGTCTGTTCTGAAACGGCTTGGTTCGGCTCCACGCTGGCAGTTTGCGAGGGAGGTGTAGGTGGGGCCTCGCCATCTGTACGTGTCTCTTCTGGAGCCGCAAGCGCAGTTGGGGGCACCTCGGTAGTGTCCAAGTCCCCAACCCTGCGCCTAAGCTGGTCTATGTGCCGTCGCCACAAGCGTCCGTCTTCGAGTGCCACCTGGTACGAGCGAGGTCCAGTGACTCCCACTACTGTGGCTGGCACCCAAGGGATGTCCCCCACATAGTTCCGGGCAAAGACCTGGTTTCCTGGGACAAATGACCGTGGTGCGTTGGCACAGCCTGGGGGTTCAGCCACGGCAAAGTCTGGGTGTAGCCGGTCGAGCGGTGACCTGAGGCGGCGGCCCATAAGCAGTTCAGCAGGACTCCTCCCTGTGGCCGCATGAGGGGTGATGTGTTGCACGAACAAGTATTCGGCGACCCGCTCATGCCAGTCTCCCCGGTCCAGGCGCGCCAGTGCCTCTTTAGTCGAGCGCACCATTCTTTCCGCTTGCCCGTTGCTGGATGGATGAAAGGGTGCCGTTAGGGCATGGCGGATGCCCAGTCCCAAAAGATACCGCTCAAACGTGCCTGACGTGAACTGCGGTCCGTTGTCAGAGACAAGGACATCAGGACACCCATGCGTTACAAATAGGCCTCGCAGCACCCGGATGACAGCTTCGGTAGTGGTGGAGGGCATCAGGGCGACCTCCAGCCATTTGGAATAGGCGTCCACCACTACCATAAAGGTCCGGCCGTGAAAGGGGCCAGCCAGATCGATGTGCACCCTCGACCAGGGTGTCTTTGGCGTCTCCCAGGTGTGTCCCTTAGCTGCCGGTGGTGCAGGCCTCGACTCCTGGCATGCTTGACAGGCGGACACCCAGGCAGTGATGGCATCGTCCATATTAGGCCACCAGACGTAACACCGAGCCAACGCCTTCATTTTGACAATTCCCGGGTGGCCAACGTGCAGAGCCTCCAGGACGCGCTGACGGAGTCCCTGGGGAATCACGACGCGGTCTCCCCACAGCAGGCAGCCACGATGAGCTGAGAGTTCATGTTGTCTGGTTGCGAAGGGCTGGAACTCCGATGCAAAAGGCCCTTGTGGCCACCCCCTCCACACCCAGTTGAGCACCCGGCTGATGGTGCGATCCTGGGCAGATGCGGAGGCCACAGTGGCAGCCGATACAGGCGCTGCCGGAAGATCCTCAATCAGAAGGAGCGATGAAGCTGGAGCCGGGTCTTCCACAAATGCTGGAAGAGGGCAACGGCTGAGGGCGTCGGCATGGCCCATCGATTTCCCCGGGCGATGGATGAGCCGGTAGTGGTAGGCAGCCAGGAAAACAGTCCATCGCAGCATGCGTGGTGAGAGGACCGGTGGAGTTGGACGATCACCGGCGAGGAGGCCCAGGAGTGGCTTGTGGTCAGTGATGAGGTCAAAAGTCCTGCCATAGAGGTATTCATGGAACCTCTTCACTCCAGCCACAAGTGCCAATGCCTCCTTGTCGAGCTGGCTGTAATTCCGTTCCGTCGGAGATAGTGTCCTGGAAAAGTAGGCGAGCGGTGCTTCTCTTCCATCTGGAAAACGGTGACTAAGGACAGCACCGATGCCAAAAGGTGAGGCGTCGCAGGCAAGGACCAGCGGCCTGGATTCACTGTACTGTACCAGCACACTGTCTGAAGAAAGGAGAGCCTTGACCGCGTTGAAGGCCGCCGTCTCCCGATGACCCCAGGCCCAAGGCGTCTTAGTGCTAAGGAGTCGGTGAAGAGGCTCAGCCACTGTGGCTTTGTGGGGCAGGAACATGTTATAAAAGTTCAGCAGCCCCAGGAATGCCTGCAACTCCGTTTTGTTCTTTGGGGTGGGGGCCTGCTGGATAGCGCGGATCTTGGATGTGGTTGGATGAAGACCGGAGGCATCGATAAGATAGCCCAGGAACTCTACCTGTGGAACGGCGATCTGGCACTTCTCCCTCTTTACCTTGAGCCCGGCCTCCTGGAACCTGGTCAGCACAGCACGGAGGCGCTCGAACAGCTGCTGGTGTGAGTCTGCAGACACCAAGACGTCATCAAAATATGGTACCACGCCCGGAAGCCCTTGCAGGAGACGCTCCATAAGGCTTTGGAAGATGCCAGGAGCCACACTCACCCCGAACTGCAACCGGCGGCAACGGAATGCCCCCCGGTGGGTGACGATCGTCTGGGCTTCAGCAGTGGCATCATCGACTGGCAGTTGTTGATAGGCTTGGGCAAGGTCCAGCTTAGCGAAGACCTTACCCTCACCCAGGGAATGCAGCAGGTGTTGGACAACAGGAACCGGATAAGCGTGCTGCTGAAGTGCCTTGTTGATCGTGCACTTGTAGTCAGCGCAGATTCTCACCGACCCATCTGGCTTGATAGGCGTGACGATGGGGGTTTCCCACTTTGCGTGGTCAACCGGCTCCAAAACTCCTTGGGCGATCAGTTTGTCCAGTTGTTCGTCCACCTTAGCCTTGAGAGCAAAGGGAACCCGGCGTGGCTTTAGCTTGATGGGGGCGACTTGTGGATCAAGGCTAAAGGAGATGGGCGTACCTGTATATTGGCCCAAGGTGCCGTCAAAAACCTCGGCAAAGTCTTTGACCAGACCCTCAGTCTCTGCGTTAGAGATGCAGTTGATGCCGGTGACTTCCAGGCCGAGGGCATCAAACCAGTCTAGCCCTAGGAGGCTTGGCCGCTGACCTTCGACCACCACCAACCGGAGCAGGCCCGAAAAATCCTTGAAGGCGATCCGGAACCAGCCAACGCCTACCACGGGAATGTCATTTCCCTGGTAGTCTCTCAGGTGTACGCGGTGAGAGTCGAGTTGCCTTTTGGACACTCTGGGTACCAGTCTTTTGATGGTGCTCCATGACACGATGGACAGGGCAGACCCGGTGTCGATCTCCATGTCACATGGAGCTCCTTCAATGAGCACCGTGACGTTCAGCTTGCGTCGCGTAGGCGAGTCGGTTTGGCCAATCGTGGTTCCAGACAGGCAGCGGCAGTTGGTGAGAGCGAAACAACTTTCCTTGGCAGACTGGAGTGAAGACTTGGACTTGCGAGTCGATGAAGGGGGGGTGTCAGACGGAGCCGATCGGCAGACCTTAGCGATGTGGCCCCTTCTGGCACACTTCCTACAGATGGCGTCTCTGAATCGACACTTGGCACGGGAATGGTTGCCTCCGCAGCCAGCACATTCCGGTTGGCCCTTGGACTTCTGTTGACTCTTCCTGCGCTCCCGCTTTGTCTGGTGCACGTCATCGTCTTCACTGGAGGATGCCTCCTCACTGCTGGCCTCTTCATGATGCACCGGAACTGGCTCCCTAGCAAGACGCGGGCTGCTGGACTTGCGGATCTCCTGGGCGGAGCGTTCAGCAGCTTCTGAGGCCACAGCCTCCTCAATGGCTTTCTGTAGCGTGAGGTCTGGCTTGGCTAGGAGACGCCGTTGCAGATGGATGTCCCGGATCCCGCAGACGATTCGATCCATCAGGGCATCGTCTAAGTCTCGGAACTCACAGTGCATTGCAGCCTGTCGCAGAGCGGTGGTGTAGTTGTTGATTGACTCCCCCTCTGCCTGGTTCCGGTGGTAGAACGCATGGCGGGCAGCAATCTTGGACGGCTTTGGTGCGTAGTGGTTGCGGAGCTTCTCTTGGATCGTGTCCCATGGTGTTGCCTGGACTGCTTCAGGCGCAACCAACGCTCGGGCCGTCTCAAACACCTCAGGCCCACAGAGGCTGAGGAATAGGCCCCGCTTCCGATCCTTTGATACTGCTGTCAGCTCGTTGGCTTGGAGGTAGCAGTCGAACCGAGCGAGGTAGGAGTCCCATGATTCAGAGGCTGGCGCAAACGGCGGTAGAGGCACAAGTGAAGCCATGATTCCGATGCCGGCGTGAAGGGCGATGGATGGAACACAGTGCTCTAGCCAGAACAGTCAGCTCTGAATTGGTTCTGCCCAGTGATTTCGCTCAGTGATTTCGCTCTGTGATTCAGCTCAGTTCAGAGGCTGGCCGCATCTGGCTGTGCTCTGATGTCCATCTATCCCATCCTCGTCGCCAGTGTTAAGTCGTGGGTTGACATAGCAGCCGGCACAGCGATTTCTTCAAGTAGCTCTTTATTATGGTAAGCTGGAATAGAACTGACTGCGAACAGCTCAGCCGGCCTGTATTTATAGGCAGCCGGCTGTCAACATTGTAACCACAACAGCCCAGAGTTCCCGCCTAAAATAACTGGCGCGGACCTGAGTGAAAACTATCTACAGACCTGAGTGAAAACTATATACAGTATCCCCCTGTTGGCCCAGGGTGAAACTACACTACATAACAGGCTCCATGATCACTGCAGATGGTGACAGCAGTCACAAAATTAAAAGACACCTGCTTCTTGGGAGAAAAGCGATGACAAACCTAGACAGCATCTTAAAAAGCAGAGACATCACCTTGCCGACAAAGTTAAAGCTCTGGTTTTCCCAGTAGTGATGTATGGAAGTGAGAGCTGGACCATAAAGAAGGCTGATCGCTGAAGAATGGATGCTTTTGAATTATGGTGCTGGAGGAGACTCTTGAGAGTCCCATGGACTGCAAGAAGATCAAACCTATCCATTCTGAAGGAAATCAGCCCTGAGTGCTCACTGGAAGGACAGATCCTGAACACAGCCGTCTTTCCCATACAGCTTAGTGGTTCCTTGCGCCAGGGCGCCGGCCTCTCAGGGGCGCCCCAGCGAGTGGGGGAGCTGCGCGGCTTTACCGGTGGCCTCCCCTTTCCCTGCACGCCTGCTAACTGCGCCCCATCAAACATATGGCTGGCGGGCATGCAGCTTCCTTCCCAAGCCTCCGTGGGAGGAGAGCGATCCCCGCAGAGGCTTAGGATGGAAGCTGCGCCCCGCTAACTATGTGGCTGGTGGGCGCGCAGCTTCCCTCCCAAGCTTCTGTGGGGATTGCTCTCCCACAGTGGCATGGGGGAGAGTTGTGCGCACACATCCCATGGTTGGCAGTGTGCAGCTTCCGCCCCCCCCCCATCCATGGTAATTTGGGGGCACTGAGCAGGTATTTGCACCCCGGCGCTGCATCTGCTAAAGACGGCCCTGATCCTGAAGCTGAGGCTCCAATACTTTGGCCACCTCATAAGAAGAGAAGACTCCCTGGAAAAGACCCTAATGTTGGGAAAGATTGAGGGCACAAAGAGAAGGGGACGACAGAGGACGAGATGGTTGGATAGTGTTTTCGAGGTTACCAGCATGAGTTTGACCAAACTGCGGGAGGCAGTGGAAGATAGGAGTGCCCGGCGTGCTCTGGTCCATGGGGTCACGAAGAGTCGGACACGACTAAATAACTAAACGATAAACAACAATATTTTGAAGAGCAAAAAAGAGGACACTTTTGCTGACTACTACTTTTTACAATGGATCGCTATTATGACTCTACCCATGAAAAAGAGGACATATGGCAACTCTTTTAAAATGACAATTAAAAGTTCAGGAAAGGGTTTTAGATTCTTTACAGTTGGGGCCCCAACATAACTCCCAAGTCTACAGTCTTACTTTGCACTTATTTTCATGGTGATGCTTCTTTAAACTAAGGAACGACTTCAATAAAAGGTAAAGGGACCCCTGACCATTAGGTCCAGTCGCGGACGACTCTGAGATTGCAGCACTCATCTCGCTTTATTGGCTGTGGGAGCCGGTATACAGCTTCTGGGTCATGTGGCCAGCATGACTAAGCCGCTTCTGCTGAACCAGAGCAGCGAACGGAAACGCCGTTTACCTTCCCGCCAGAGCAGTACCTATTTATCTACTTGCACGTGCTTTCGAACTGCTAGGTTGGCAGGAGCAGGGACCGAGCAACGGGAGCTCACCCCATCACAGGGATTCGAACCACGACCTTCTGATCAGCA
The DNA here is from genome assembly GCF_965112155.1 of Podarcis liolepis. NCBI lineage: Eukaryota > Metazoa > Chordata > Lepidosauria > Squamata > Lacertidae > Podarcis > Podarcis liolepis. Next base: position 7,349,528 of record NC_139558.1, read on the forward strand.
AGCCCTAGGCTCTGTGGTTTAACCCACAGTGCCACCCGAGTCCTAACTTCAATAGTGATGCTGTAATTCCTACCAAACTCAAATATTTGATTGGGGGACAAAATCTATATTTGTTTTCCCCAGTGCTACTTTATGTACTGTTTACACCATGAGGAGTGAAGGGAAAGGATAGCAGCGGGGGGAACTTCCTTGAAAGTTTCTAGTCAGATCAACATAAGTATGCCAGCATCTTGCCTACCACAAATTAAGTTTGGATCAATCTCTTTTGAGTACATATCTACAGTGGCACAGATGGAAAGACAGAAAGAGTGCAACATTCTTTTGTAGTTATATACCCATGCAAATCCTTAGTTGTTACTGAACTCCAACAGTGAACTCCCAAGGACACAACAGCCAGCTCTAAAAGCTGTTGATGTGGGGGAGCTTCTTGTTTCTATAGTTGATCCCCTTTAAGTGTTGCTGAAGTATTGTTTTTTTCCTGCAATTTGCTGCAAGAAGAATTAACACCGAAATTCTTAATATAAGCACTTGATATAAAACTACAGTACTCAGCCACGACCTTAGCCATGGCCAAGATCTTTCTATAAAGTTTATTCATGAATGAGCCCCATTTAGCAAAAGTTCTCAGCCATGCTAGTTAAGATTTGCTCTATATAGGTTCTGCCCACTTCATTGCCTTTTGATTGGGACATAGCTTCTCTTAAGTGCCCTGGTGTCAATTTTTGTTCCCGCAAAGGGGGTGTTACTTAGGATTTGACTCCATTTTTAAATGGGCTGAATAGTAGAGTAAAATTGTTCTCTTTTTTGCTATAAAAGTGAGAAGAAAACTTAAGAATGGGGGAAAGCCAATAGATTGAATCGCACTGGGTCGGTTATTTGTCACTCTTACATCACAGCATTGCTATAATTAGTCAGGGCTGGCTCAAGACATTTTGTTGCCCAAGATGAAGGACAATATGGCACCCTTCTCCAGGGCCCATGCTGTGAAAATATCTTCCACTGCCCTTGAGGGAAGCAGGCTAGCAAAGTGGCACAGGGCAGGCCACAGGGCACTCACAGCTCTGTCCCCACCCCTCAACTTCTGCCACCTGAAGCAGCTGCTTCACTCTGCCTCATCACAGGGCTGGGCCTGCTTGCCATGTCTTTCTCAAAGGATACTCAAGGCAGCTATTACAACAAGAACTATATGTTAACCACTCTGGACACTTGAAATCACAGTACAAGTACTATATTATTTATTCACCATAATGTAAAGCTGATCGACTGAAGGTCATGTTTTAAAAAAGAAAAGTACCACTACCAAGTCAACAAATACATTGCAATAAATGCAAAATCCTGCTGATGTGAGCAATCTCTGAAAAGGGTATTTATATACAAACTTGACTCTTATGTGAGTAGGAAAATCAAAATGGCAGGGGCAGGCGGCAGCAACTTAAACTCCAGTTTCTTCCAGCTCAATGCTCACATTCTTGCCACAGTGTGGCCTAAGTTTCCCTCACAATCCCTTGATCACCTTCTCTGAAGAAATGGAATGCAATGAGGGCTGGGTGCATTGTTTGGGGCCGAAGGGAAAGCCAACATAGGTGGGTGGGTGCCCCAAGAAACACAGGCAGAGAAAGAGGAAGCAGACCTGGAATGATTCAGTGTGTGTCTTCACAGAGGTTCAGAGGAGGACAAAGGATACAAATGAATGAACTATAGATTCAGGGTGATGATGGATGAATCAGGGAACCAGGCAGAGGGCCTTCTCGGTAGTGGCACCTGCCCTATGGAATGCCCTCCCACCAGATGTCAAAGAAATAAACAACTACCGTGGTACCTCAGGTTACAGACACCTCAGGTTACAGACGCTTCGGGTTACAGACTCCTCTAACCCGGAAGTAGTACCTCGGGTTAAGAACTTCAGGATGAGAACAGAAATCACGCGGCAGCAGCAGCAGCAGCAGCAGCAGCAGCAGCAGCGGGAGGCCCCATTAGCTAAAGTGGTGCTTCAGGTTAAGAACAGTTTCAGGTAAAGAACAGACCTCCAGAACGAATTAAGTTCTTAACCCGAGGTACCACTGTACCTGACTTTTAGAAAACATCTGAAGGTTTCAAGAAGTTTTTAATGTTTGATGTCTTATCATGTTTCTAACATTCTATTGGGAGCTGCCCAGAGTGGCAGGGTATAAATAAATTGTTGTTGTTGTTGTTTCTTCTCTTCCTCAACAGTTTGCTCTGTGTATAGATATAGACATAGATCTGCATGGAAATTCTAAGCATTTTTGTGCATATTTTCATACATTTTAAAGTGGGGGAATGGACAGAGAAGTGTGAATTTCAAAGGCTATCTATGTTTTGATTTGTGTATTGGGTTGGGGAATGTAAATTAGGCCCTATCTGCAATATATATTCAAATCCCAATGGCCATCTGTCATGGATGCTTTAGTTGTGATTCCTGCACTGCAGGGGATTGGACTAAATGCCCTTTGAGGTCTACAGTTCTGTATGATTCTATCATACCACTGCTGCTGTTCAAGTGAACCAGCATGTGTGAACTAGCCGTACAGCTAAGTGTACTAATTATTATTATTATTAAAATGTATTTATCAACTGCTTATTTAATTATCTATTTTGATGTATACTTTCGAGTCCCTTTAGGAATTCTGGCTACATTCATAAGTAAACTAACTTGGAAGCATATCTCACTAAATTAGTGGGGTTTACTTCTAAGTACACATGGTTAGTATCAGTTTGTTCCTCTTATATACTAAGCCTGTGAGTTAGGTATGCATTGCATGCTAATAAAATTATGAAATTATAGTGATACTGAAACTGTGTTCATAAAATTAATGCAAATGTTCGTTGGTTTAGTTTAATTGTTGTCAAATATTTGGCTTAATCATACTCCTGCCTATTGGGAGTCTTAAAACAAAAAGATGTTCATATCTTGAACAGATCACATTTCTTCTTTGGGCAGGGGGAGATAATTGGCAGTAAAACAATTAAATATTATTTACAGCATGACTGGAAGAATGTCAATAGTAGTATCACCTGCAAGAGGCTGGGTTGATATGCTCTTCCTTGCTTTGTCCTAATGAAAATATCCATGCTCATCTCATACAGTGTTCACTTGCTTTTGCATGAGTAAGGTAGTCATTAATATTCATTATCTAACACATACTAATAAGGGTGCTTATACATGAATATTTATAAACTTCGCTTGTACTAAACCATTAAAAGGCATTATTCAACCATGCAATTTTGATGGAGACATGTTGGAGATACTGCAGTATTAAGACATGCACAATACGTTAAGATATTGTACTTCATTTTTATTTAGTCTTGGTAAAACATGAAGATGTACCCCATAGTAAAAGTAATAACAAGAACAACAGATGCTAGTAAGTTAAAAGGAGAAGATGGAGGGAACTTAAGAGGCCGTATTTGCCTTTTAAAAATTATTATAATTTGTTACTCACTTGGAGTGAGTGAGTGAGAGCTGTCTTGGATGCATGTTCAAGTAGAAAACTATATCTCCCCAACACAGACCTTGCTGTCTATGGTCATGTCTACCCTGTAGACTGATTACTGCATTGCACAAAAATGTATTTATTTAAGGAATTTCTATGCTGCCATTCAAGGCAAAGGTCTCCCAAGGAGGCTTACAAAGCCTTTCCTACTCCCAGGAGGGAAGGGATTGTGAGCGGGAGACGATTCCCACGTCATGCAGGGGGCGCTCCGCCCCCTGCTTCAACTCCAGGGCTGGCGCCATGCCCCTCCCCGGTTGGGCACCCAATAGGGAAGCTTGGCGGGGGCGGGGCTTGCTGCTCAAACGCAGCCGCGCCAGCCCATCCCCTCCATTGCACACACATTTTCTTCGAGTCAGGAGTCATCGCAGGGAAGAGCTCAGCCATGAGGTTTGGAGTCGGGGGCGTTTGTGTGTGTGGAGGCTGTCTGGTTCCTGGCTTGCCTTTTTAAATTTAGGAGGCTTGCGTGCACTCATTGCTTTGCTGCTTTTAAAAACCTAGGCACTCAGGTTTGCCTTGCTGTCTTGCTGTGTCCTCTTTTCTGTGTAAAAACCTACATTTAACCTTATATTTCCCCCCAGTCCTGGTGCTGGATTTGTTTGGGCTGTCTAAGTGCGAATTACCTTTCTTAAGCTGCAGCTTGTTCCCTTGCCCAGCACGTGGTCTCTCCACCCCCAGCGAGGTCTGAGTGTGAGTGCCGTCTTTCTATCTCCCTTGTCTCCTCCCTTTCCTTCCCCTGCCTCTGCCTTGGTGGCTGTGCGTTTTATTTTAATTTTGGCCAGGGTGCTTGTGTGTTTTTCCCTCTATTGACCTTGCCCGTCCGATTGCGTTGCTGGTCTGGGTGACTGAGTGGGTTTGCCTTACATTTTAATTTGTTGGCCAGGGTGCTTGTACATTTCCCCCCTCCATTGTCCTTGCCTGTTCCTCTCTAATTTTAAGTCGTGTGTGTGTGGGCTGGCAGCGTGTGCCTGCCGTTTGTTGATTTATTACTCTTTATTACCACTCATGCCACTGCTGAAGGCAAAAGCTGCACTGTTTGGCCCCCCCTAACATTCTAATCATTCAGCTGGGTGAGAGCAACCTGGCTAGCAGGAAGAGTGTGGACTTGTCGTGGAACATGAGAAAGGTCTTGGATGAGTTGGCTGCCTTATTTCCCAGAACAACCCTGTTCTGGTCCTCTCTCTTGAAGAGAAAGTTTGGCACGGTGCGCATAACATTATGGCCTTTGAGAAATCCAGGAAACTCTTGAATCGCGCGGTAGAGCGCAAAGTGCATTTTATGAATTGCCTAGTTATATCTCATGATGATATCCAGATTGGCGACCAGACCCTATTCCGGGATGACGACGTTCATCTTTCAGATCGCGGAAACAACATATGGCTGGCTAACATATCTTAGGGATTGGTTGCAGCTGTGAGGGTATTGGTGGCGAGCCTTTTGGCTCGGGTGGCAGTTAAGCATTGGAATGTGTTGTTGGTGTTTCGGGGGGCAAGGTGTGGCCATCGTCTTCCCCGACAATTTTGGGTATTCCGCTAAAGGAATCCAGCGGTCATGGATCCTGTCCGATGCCCGTGTGGCGGGGGGGCATGGCACGACCCTCGGTGACATCAGGAAGAGAGCCTATAGTTGGATTAGCATCAACAGGCTTCCCCTAATGGTGGTTAACCCCTCCTCAGACTCACCCCTCTACGAGTGGGTGGAGTCTAATGTTCCGTGGTCCAATGCCTAAGCCAATACCTTCTCACATGCTGTAATCAATAAAGTTGTGGCCTTTACCTTACCCATTGACCTTACATTCTGTGTCCACGTGTCTTTATTCCCCAAGCGGGGATCGGGTCCTCGAATCACAAATGTAGACTCTGAGAACTGGAAAGTCATCTAGTGGTCTTCTAGTCCAACACAGTGCGCTAAGTGCAGGATCTGTAATGTGGGGTGCAGCTAGAGAAGACCTGACAAATGGCAGTCCCGCCTCTGCTTGAAGACCTCTAGTGAGAGAGATCTTATCACCTTCCAAGACAATCTGTTCCAATGTCAGCTAGCTCTTACTGTTATGAAGTTTCTATGAACGTTACATGAAATCTGCTCCCTGCAACTTCCATTCATTAGTTACAGAGGGGAAGGGCCGCAGCTTAGTGGTAGAGCATCTGTCTTGAATGTAGAAGGTCCCAGGTTCAACCCACGGCATCTCTAGGTAGGGCTGGGAGAGATGTCCTGCCAGAAATGCTGGATAGCCACTGCCCATCAATGTAGACAATACTGAGCTAGAGCGACCACTGGGTCTGATTCAGTATAAGGGAGCTTCTTCCTGTGCGCCTAGTTCTAGTCCTGCTTGCTGGAGCAACAGAGAATGTCTACTCAGAAGAGTCTCCTGGGTCAAGCCAATGGCCTGTTTCCAGCAACTGGCATTCAGAAACTTATTTTATCTTCTATGCGAAAGGCCATCATATTTGAAGACGGCAATCATGCCTCCCCTTAATCTTCTCTTCTCCAAGCTAAGCGTACCTGACTCTTTCAAGCATTCCCCATAGGATGTTGCTTCCGAACCTGATTGCCCTCCTCCGGACACATTTTTTTACAATACACACAAAGCAATCCAATCACAAAACTAAAAATGGCTGCAGTTTAAGAGCTTAGCACAGCACTCCTCGTAAAATACAGATTGAAACAAGTTTCCAAGGTCCAATTAAAGTTAACAAAACTGGGGGCGTATGTACTTCCTTTGAGAGAGAATCCCAGAGATAAAGGAAAAGCACCTGTCTCTAGTGCCCACCAATCTCATGGACCTTGACAGTGGGCTGGCAAGCAGAATCCTCAGTCCCAGGAAGGTTCATATGAGTGCAGGCCCCTTTGGAAAAGCTAGATGCCTATCAGCATCTATCAGCAGGTAAAGAGGAACCTTCCTTGTTGGCCTCCCACCCTGCTTAGACACCAATCACTGTTTTTCAGGTTTTAGCATTTTAACAAAAGCTGGACATGCTTAGGTTGGATTAGAGATGGAGAATTCTACATGTAGCACCTGCTTTCTGTTCCAGCTATGGCACATTCCTCCAATATTCCTCAGATGAAAATAGGGACCTTCTATTCTACATCAGTTTATACACACACCCCTGCGCCCCATATACATGCACTGTCGATGGAGTATGGGAAAAAGACGGGGCTGGCTGAGCTGCCCTAACCATGAGGCTTCCATCAGCCTGCCTTGGGTCTCAGAGAAAGCACCGGCTCCGGGTGTTTACAAGGTGGCACTTCCATGCCAGCAACAGAGCCGATGAGCTCAGCAGCATCAGCTGATGCCCCTTGCCCTCCTCTTCCTGCAAGTCCCAATGTGCCACCGGACTTTGATAATCTTTTGTAGCATTGCACCTTGAGCACGGCCAAAGTTTGGTGTCCCCAAATGAATCTTCTCAGTGATGGCTCTTTTCAATTTTGCCCCCCTCAACTTGGCCCCCTATGCTGGGTACCCACCTGAACCTAAATCCAGCACTGTATGCAAGGAGAGTGCCCCCCGCTTTTCCATTTGGGAACTGTTGGAAGATATGAAATCCAAAGTGTGCTTAAGCACTGTCTTAGAATCATAGAATCATAGAATCATAGAGTTGGAAGAGACCACAAGGGCCATCGAGTCCAACCCCCTGCCAAGCAGGAAACACCATCAGAGCACTCCTGACATATGGTTGTCAAGCCTCTGCTTAAAGACCTCTCCAAAGAAGGAGACTCCACCACACTCCTTGGCAGCAAATTCCACTGTTGAACAGCTCTTACTGTCAGGAAGTTCTTCCTAATGTTTAGGTGGAATCTTCTTTCTTGTAGTTTGGATCCATTGCTCCGTGTCCGCTTCTCTGGAGCAGCAGAAAACAACCTTTCTCCCTCCTCTATATGACATCCTTTTATATATTTGAACATGGCTATCATATCACCCCTTAACCTCCTCTTCTCCAGGCTAAACATGCCCAGTTCCCTTAGCCGTTCCTCATAAGGCATCGTTTCCAGGCCTTTGACCATTTTGGTTGCCCTCCTCTGGACACGTTCCAGTTTGTCAGTGTCCTTCTTGAACTGTGGTGCCCAGAACTGGGCACAGTACTCCACGTGAGGTCTGACCAGAGCAGAATACAGTGGCACTATTACCTCCCTTGATCTAGATACTATACTCCTATTGATGCAGCCCAGAATTGCATTGGCTTTTTTAGTCTTGAACTGGTTGCAAACTAAATCCATGCTTAAAGCTTTTCTTGAAATGAAACCTGACTGAACATCCTTGCCAAATTACACTGCATGATAAGAGGGCTCTGAAGGAAGAACCAATAACATCCAAAAACCATCATTACTGAAACACCTGCTACTTTTGCTGAAAAGGCAACGCCACTTCTTTCAAATAAACAGCTCGATATATATTTGCGAAATTATACTGTATGAACCACAATGTAATAGGACTCATAATTTGTATCTTTCTAGAATGAACCATAAAATGCCATGTTTTACTAACTATGAGACCCAATAATTTCTCCTCCTGATTGTACTTTGCTGTATTACAGGGACTTCTGGAATAAACATAACATGTTATACATTCCCCCCCCCCCCGGTTATCAGTTAGATTTATTAGAAATGAACACACCGAATGAATATTTAGAATGTTCCTGTTATGAGTATGCTAATGTTCCCAAAGTGAGAACTTCTATAAAGCTATGCTTCTCAAAAGAGAACTTAAAGAGGAGAAAAGCCCCTCATCCTAGCTTTTCTACTGTAAGATTAATAACACAGCAATCTGGCTTTTGATCTGCAATTGTATTATCTGTTGTTAATTTAACTCTAATTCACATCATTTATTCTCATTATCTTAGATACTTTTAATGCCACTCTAAGCATTTTCATTGTTAACATTGTGTTTTAACAGTATTAGGATTTGAATTTCAATCATGATTTCTGCTATAATGTAACTTGTACCCTAAATGAGAATAATTTTGCAAGACTGACTAGCGTTAAAAAAAAAAGCCCCACAAAAAACCCTTAGGGTCTGTTTCACTAAATACATATTCATGCTCATGCATAATTAAAAATAACTTTTTCCATTGTGAACTGCAACTCCATTTTATATCTGCTAAATGCACAAACATGTATCAAAAAATCCACCCTATGTCAGCCTGTTATAGAGTCTCCCAAAGCCAGTTTTGTGAAATTTAATAAAGTCAAGACAGTGGGCAGCTGGCAGCATACTGAAATAGAGACTCATATTTCAAGTTGGTTCTTTTACTCCTTAAAATACCCCCCCATATATATCCCATTGTTCCTCTAAGGAACTCAAGGCAGTGCTCCTCATGCTCCCCACCCAATGTCCTGCCACACCATCCATTTTATCCTCATGACAACTCTGTGAAGAAACATATGCTAAGTATGAGTGACTTCTTGTCCGGGACTGGCTGGACAAAGAGGAGTGGTGGGAGGCACCAGCTGAGGAACTCCCAGGGAAAACCCCAGAGGAGGAAGGCTCAGAGCCAGAGCGTTTGTGGTGGGACACCAAGGAGAGGTCAGAAGAAGAAGATTAGGGGGAGGGGCCAGATGCTGAAGGGCCAACAAGGTTTCGTGAGCAGAGCGAACCTGTGACAGGGAGCAGTTCAGACTCTGAGGCTGAAGCAGAGGGGGGAGGGTCAAGAGACTGCTGAAGCATCCCGGGAGTCTTTTTCTCCAGGTGCAACAAGCTCTCCTCCCCACCTGGTCTCCAAGACCATGAAGACCAGAACAGAGAACAGAGCAGTTTGAGGCTGCTTCGGAAACATCTGAGAGAGGATGAGTCTTAGAAAGAGAAGGCAGGGAGCTCCAGTCCTAGCAACAGCTCTATGGGGGCAAGACCTACTGAGAAGTGTTGCTAAGTTGTATGCCATTTCCTTGAATAAAGAGTTGACTTCATTGACAGCTGACTCTGACTCTTCGTGCTGACCTGCATCTGATTCCAGCCCTGACATTTGTTCACAATCACCTGGTGAGCTTCATGGTGGACCAGGGATTAGAACCAAGTCTCCCCTTCACTAGTCCGCTACACTACCCCAGCCCAACGGCTATCATAAATATCCTGAGCTTTAGGTATACGTTCCAGAAGTCCGTTTGACTTCCAAAACATTTGGAAACCAAAGCACAGCCTCCGATTGGCTGCAGGAAGTTCCTGCAGCCAATAGGAAGCCACAGAAGCCCCATCAGATATTCGGCTTCCAAAGAACGTTCACAAACAGGAACACTCACTTCCAGGTTTGTGGCGTTTGGGAGCCAAAACATCCAAGTACCAAGGTGTTTGGGGTCGAAGGCACAACTGTACTTGGCAAAGCATATCTTCACAGGATATCAGTACTCACCTCTCAAGTGATTTGCCCAAGGGTGTGTCTATGCTACCTATCCTCTTGGTCTCAGGAGCTGGCTTTGCCATCTGTATCTCTTGTGGAGTCACTTTTCAGAGTTCTGCTTCCGGGTTTTGTTGCTGGGAAGTGACCATGTCATTAAAGAGATCCTCACTTCCCTCATAATGTTCTTCAAAATGTTTGTAGAGCCATCACAAGGAACGGAGCTGTGGGGGATAAAGAAGAATGAGGAACAGAATCCTTTGTATCAGGGATGGGGAGCTTGTGGCCCTCTAGATGTTGGTGGACCCTAACCCCCATCAGCATGGTCAAAAATAATGGATCTGTAAAAGTCCAGCAATATCTGCATTTCCCCCATTCCTGCCTTATATGCTATTCTATGGAGATGTGGAAGGAAAGGAGCTTGCTGTCCCTTCATATTCTGGCAGCATTTCTTCAACAGGTGTCAATCTCAAAAAATAAAACAGGGTATCACTTACACACACACACACACACACACACACACACACACACACACAAACACACACACCAAATGACAAAGATTTGAGTTATCCTGAACCATGCAGGAATCAACAGCTTGAAAGTCTCACTATTGAAAAAACCTTAGAGGCCCCTAATCAAAAGAGTAAGCTTCACATACGATATAAATTACTGGAAAATGTTTTACACATAAACATATCTCCTTTAAGCGAGAAAAAATGTTTTAAAAGAACATACAGAGCTCTAACCCTTTAGAGAAATTAATAAATCAATCTCTTTTAGCCTCTGACTGTTAAATTAATATCTTTACTAATTATCTCTTGCTAGGGAATCTTTGATCTTCTTTGGGTCAAGCTTAAGTTAAGGAGGGTCACAGCAGTGAATAATTCCTTTAACTGATGACAAATATCCATCAGAGTCATTGGAAAATTAGATTTTCCCCTCTGCCAGCTGGACTACTTTTCTTTTCTCACCAGGTAAGCACTCCTCTCCATTCTGAAAGCTTACAAAATGAGATACTGTCAGGTTGTGTCAAAATATATTACATCCTTACCACCCTGTTGTAATGATGTACTCAGTGCATGGACCGTTTGATGAGCAGGCCTGTCACGGACTGCATGACGGAAGCAGCTCAGTAGCTTTCTGGCAGGTGTGTCGCTGTTGCTGACAGGGGTGGTGGGGAGAGGCAAGGCAACTGGGAGGTTGGCATGGTGCAAACACACTGTTAGGACCCCCTAACTGGCTCTGCTGGTGTGTTTGCCCTCCACCAACTTCCTTGTCATCTCACCTCTCCCCCTGCTGCTAAGCAACAGCAAGCCCTCCTGCCACGGAGGTACCATAAGTGGCTCCACCCCACTCAGCAAGCCACTTTGGTAGGAGGATGTACATGTTAATATCGTACACCAGTCTATTTTGAGATGGGTGGGTTGCTAATGAATACAATAATGAATAAATAAATATATATTCAATTGGGTGCACCTAGGCTGCCTTTTGGGTGCTGCCCACAGGGTACCACGTATGAGGAATGGCCCAAACTGTACAGTTGCTTGCACAGAACAAACCTATCCATTTCTTTTTCTTGTTTAGAACCAGTGATTTAAGGGACAGAAACAATTTCCATGGATTCCTGAAAAACATTAATAAATAGATATTTGATCTTCTGTCTTCCTTTGTCTCATTATCATCTGATGCACAGAAATACCAAGAGTTTTGTCACCGCAAGCTTCTGAAATGTTGGCTTAATGTAAACAGGATTCTGTAATGTTACTTTCAGGATGACCAAATTTTGATTAGATTATTTACTCCTGACTTGCTAACTGGATAAAATGTAGACAAGTCATTTCTACAGTCACAGATTTACTTTTGGCTAGCCTGATTTCCACTACTTTCAACTTTTGCTTCTCCGTTATTAAACAGGGAAGCGGGAGCCATGAACCAACATTGACATAGCTGTAAAAATGTTTGGGGAGGTTGCAGAAACAAATGGTTTTATATTTCTGACATCTTCCGAGACACTTTTTTTTCTTTTTCTGTTTTTTTTTAAGAACGATGAAGAAGAGAGTGGTAGCGATAAGATTTATTAGATCATTTTCACTCCACTGACAATGCCTTATATGTGGTTAAAATACAGATAAAGGAACCCAATGCATAATGTAAAGCAGAAGTCCAATAAATAAAACAAAAGCTCCACCAAGAGTATGAATGCAGCAATTTGAAATTTTAGGGAAAAGCTCTGTTAACAAAAGGAAGTTGATTAAGGTTCATTAAAGTGATGTCACGCAGTAATAAGTCTCAGAGACACAGACAAGCATGTAGGTAAAAGTGGTGAGAGGGTAGACGGTGTTATTTGCTTCCGTGTAGGAGTTCTGTATGAGAGATCTTTCTGTAGCAAATGAGGTGGCAAATGATATCCAGAATAATGACTTTGGAATAGCTCTGAGCTGCTATCCCAATAAAAGATAACATAGACAACTGTATCTGCAATATAGGCTGGAGATTTCTGCATGTTCATTCTGGGCAAATGCTATGAATAGTCTTGTATTTTTTTATATACTGCAGATGCCACCATACACATGGTTGAGACAGGGCAAAAAACAGGTCACCTGATTGTTCAGAACAAAGATAAAGTTTGATCCAGAAAGCTTTCTAAGGAGCCAAGGAAATGAGATCACCTGATTTGATCTGGTCTTTTTGGTGGAAGACCCCAGCAGGGGTGCCAACTTGAATGAAATATTTTGGGGGGGGGAGCATGTAAGCCCTGCTCCACATAACCAATCACATGACACAGCACACACACACACGCACCATTTGAATGTCAATGGCCATTAACTGGGGGGGGCCTCAATTTTGGGGGGGGCTAAGAAAGTTGGTTCCTATGGACCCCAACAACTAAATTGGGGGTCATTGATGCTTGAAACCATCACGTGTAATGTACTTGGAGTGGGGAAGCCTCTGGAAACCAGAGCCCTATGGAGACAGGCTTAGAATTTCAACTTTAACGATTACCTGAGCTGTTGAGGGGATTGAAAGAGTTTGAATTGATTCAAACTATTTATTGAAAATGCATTTAGTCTTTAGGATAGAAATCACCTCCAAAAAACAAGCAGTGTTGAAAACTTCAGGACTGAAATGCTTCTAATTAGTACATACCGGTAATTATTTTAGCTATTCTTTTCCCACCCCGTTCAGATAGTGATCCTACAACCTCATCACTTTTTTTTGTTCTAAGATTTGTTATATGCGAAGGAATCTTTTGTTACTAAGGCTGAATCAAATACTATTTGCTACCTAAGATATATTACTAACTGCTATTAAAGATTTCTTTTCTAGCTGCACAGCAGCTGACCAAACAATGCATAAGGATCTACAGTGGTAACTCGGGTTAAGTACTTAATTCATTCCGGAGGTCCGTTCTTAACCTGAAGCACCACTTTAGCTAATGGGGCCTCCCGCTGCCGCCGCGCTGCCGGAGCACAATTTCTGTTCTCATCCTGAAGCAAAGTTCTTAACCCGAGGTACTATTTCTGGCTTAGCGGAGTCTGTAAGCTGAAGCGTCTGTAACCTGAAGTGTATGTAACCTGAGGTACCACTGTACATACAAATATTATAAAATCATAAATCTGTAGGCTTCTCATGGCTTCATGATTTGAGTGGGTTCTTAATACATTTATAATATACAGTACTGACATATTCATAATATAATCTTAGACTGAAAATCATAACAAACAAGACTTTGACCTTATAAACTACAGATAGTTGACTGTAGGAAATGGGTCGCCACTATTTTCTTTCACAAATAGTGAAAGAATGTAGGCACACATATAAACATTACCACTGCAGTCCCCCTATATCTTTTTCAGGAAGAAAACAGTGGGATATTTTTCTTTTAAAGGGCGATGAGAATGTGGCAGGGAGCACAGTCCAAATGCCTCATTGTGGAGAGTTCCTAGAAATCTCATGTATGCTGGCTTGAGTTGTATGATGGAAGAAAGGTGGGCACCAAATAAACAAGAGAGGTCAGCCATTGTGTGCATCCACCCAGAGTTGATGCTCCAAGTCTAAATGCAAATGGCCATGCCCAATACTCTGTCTCCTAGCACAAGAGCCTTTGCACCAACAGATAGCAGAGTTTAAAGTCTGTGTGACAAAAGCATCAAACACAACAGTTGCACTAGCAGAAGCTGGCCGCACAACAGCTGATTCCTGCTGAGTGAGCTGTTGTAGCCCTAGTACTCAAACATGTGTGGGTTTATGTGTTTGTCTATACAGACCTTCAAGCTGTGTTGAGAGCCCAGCAAGGAACTTCGCCTGTTCAAAAGATTTGGCTGAAAATCTCATCCATCATGCACACTTTGAGCTAGGCTCTAAGGCTAGACAAGTACATCAAGGGGCTGAAAGCTCTCAGGCAATGTAGTCATCAGAGATAGTAGTCTGCACAGCCAGACACATACATCAAAGGCTTGTGATGACATCATAATAACAGCAACAACAGAGCTGGAAATTCTAGCCATACCTGAAGCATTTGCTCCCATTGGTCTCATTTATTCTATCACTGGGCATATAGCGGGGCCACTTTTCTTTAAATTAATAATTCTGTTCCTTTGACCAAGAAGAATGAAATTCTAACACGAATATTAGATCAACACGAGCAACTGGGTTTCATGATGACATGGAATAAAATTTGGCTTTGGTTTAACTGCATAAAATACATTGTGGGATTTTACTTCTCTAATGCATAATGGCTGGGAATGAAATAATCCCTTCCTGAGCATGCAAGTTTTCTACCGATTCCTGATTCAGTTTTTGTAAATTCCTCTATGAAATTACCTGATCCACACAACTAATGCATGGAACTCAGCTTGCCACTGGATTTTGCCCTATGCCAAGCGTTGCAAAGCAGTTTGTGGCAGCTAAAGGCAACAATCCGCACACAATGGGCTCTGCCCAACCTTTTTGTGTGTGACATAATGCGGTAGGAGGAGGCCTGACAGAGCCTGCTGCAGTTACGGGTAGTCCCCACAAGGTCCTCTGGGGTGGCAGGAATGATCGCCAAGGCGCACTGCGGCATATTGAGGGGGCCTGGCCCCTTTCTTGAAAATTGGAGGCAGATGGCATACCTGCTGCAATCCTATACTCATTGAACTCAGTGAGACTTGCTTCTGAGTACAGGACTGAATTTCACATATGTCAAAATACACATTTAAGATTATACACACACACACACATATAGATAGATATAGATATATAGATAGAGGTAAAGGTACCCCTGACCATTAGGTCCAGTCATGGACGACTCTGGAGTTGCTGAGGGAGCCGACGTTTGTCTACAGACACTTTTTCCGGGTCATGTGGCCAGCATGACTAAGCCGCTTCTGGCGAACCAGAGCAGAGCACGGAAACGCCGTTTACCTTCCCGCCGGAGTGGTACCTATTAATCTACTTGTACTTTGACGTGCTTTCGAACTGCTAGGTTGGCAGGAGCTGCGACTGAGCAACGGGAGCTCACCCCGTCCATACATATTCTAAGAAATAATATACGTTTAAATACATTTTGAATTTGTGAAATATATATTTTAAATTCATAGGTGAATGAGAAAACAGGATGGGATTACATGTACAAATGATTACAAGTTCTAATCTTTCCCAAATGACTTGAAAGAGTCAAATCCATCCACCCCTATTTAATTTTCCAGGTTTTATCCAAATATTTGGCCTTTTGTGGTTTATTTTATTTTAAAGAAGGTATGATAATAGCTGGTATTCTAAAGTTTGCGGTTGTTCAGGTGTCTTGCAAAATACAAATTTGTCCACTGAACTCATCACACAGAGAGATTATGCTAGAGACCTCACAGCAAGGAGGAATTTTGCACAATTAGGGCAGGAGAGCAGGAAGAAGGGGAGGGGAGCAGAGCAGAGAGAATTCTCACAAAAGCTGGTGCTGCAACCCTGCTATTTATTGCAAGGCAGCATCCAGAGCTATCCTAAGTGCATGCAGTTTGGATTCAGGCTACATCTTCCCCTTTGAATTAAACTGAATCGCCAATAAAACTCTGCTTCGTTGGATTTTGCTTAATTGTGCAAATTTAAGGAAAGTGTTACATTTCGATACGCACCATCTAAATCTACTTAATTTACTGACTACAAGCTCCTTGGTGGCTTACCAAGGATAGTAGTTTAATAACTGTAAACGAGAAACCTAATTGGATTTTTTTTTGGGGGGGGGGAGGAAGAATCTCAGAAAACTGAGAAGTATTTTGACGTATTTGCATAATGGGTGAACGAACTCCTGTGGGACAGCTAAAGGTCAATTCTGATGTTGTTGCCCAGGAAATTGGTAACAAACAGAAAATTTGAAATCATCTTGAGAAGTGTACTTTGTCAGTAGTTATCTACCCATGCCCACACTCACTATTAACCAATTTAACTTGTCTCTCTCAAGAGCCACACATAGTCAACATAGACATTGTTCTGTAAAAACTCAGATTTTACAAACATACACATATGATAATACTTTGAGAACTCCCCCCCCCCAAATTGGTCCTGCCCTGCTTCATTCATGTCCGACCCCACTTCCCTCTCCAGCAACCCCTTGTATATGAGTGTCCTTTTGTCAATCTACATATTCACAAGATCCAGGTATATTACTCTCCTTTGCATCTGAAGTAGTGGTCTCTGAACTTTAATCCACAAATGATTATGCCAAAACAAATTTCCTGTGCCCAACATCCTTGTCACTGCCTCCTTCTCAGATGAGGTTCTTGGGTATCAGGGGTCAGCAAACTTTTCAGCAGTGGACCGGTCCACTGTCCCTCAGACCTTGTGGGGGGCCGGACTATATTGAGGGGGCGAGAACAAATTCCTATGGCCCACAAATAACCCAGAAATGCATTTTAAATAAAAGCACACATTCTACTCATGTAAAAACACCAGGCAGGCCCCACAAATAACCCAGAGATGCATTTTAAATAAAAGGACACATTCTACTCTTGTAAAAACACGCTGACTCCCGGACAGTTGCGGGCCGGATTTAGAAGGCGATTGGGCCGGATCCGACCCCCGGGCCTTAGTTTGCCTACCCCTGGGTTATCCGTTCCCATCACCTGAATGTATTAAATGAGAGTCCAGCCCAGTCTGGGAAAGACAACCACTGGTCATTCCTGGGGGCAGCACTGCCAAAGGTTTGGTCTCCTTTGGAGGAGAGAGCATTGGACTCCTATGACACTTTAATTTCTTTAAAATTCACAAATATATGTATAGACAGTAAGAGGAGGCAAATGTATACACTAAGCCCACAACCTATGCAGGGGTTATGTTATGGAGATTGTGCCTAAAGCCAAAATTGCATATAGTCGAAACACATTGGGTGCAATTGCAGGTGGGATTGCCAAAGTTTTTCCCCCAGTTGTCCATACTTTCCACACACAATTAAAAAAAAAATGCTTTGCCAAGCACATAAAGCTGAATGCACACACCTTAAATGTGCGTAAGTTGTGGGCTTACTGTATGCGCTCCTACCAAGCTTCTAATGCGCTGTGTCATATCAGATCTCTTGAGATGGGCAGTTCAAAATGCTTCTAACTCTCAGCTTTCTTTGTGCTTCTGACTCTCCCTGTCTTTGTTCTAAAACTGCTCCTTTTGTTCCAGGTAGGCTGCCCACACATAACAGCTCCTCTGCCCATTGCTGGGTCTGTCTTACAGTTCCATGCTGTGATAGCTTTCCCATTCAAAACACTCAGTGAGCTTGCCCACTATCAAGAGACATCAACTGCCCATTATGTGTCATTAAGAAACATGAACATTCTTTTGTTAAATCCTAGGCTCTGATCAAGGTAGACCTATTCAGTCGGCTGGCAGACAAAAAACCCCACAACAATATTGTTGCCAACTCGCTGATTGCTGCCTTCTAAGAGCTTCTGCCATACCTGGCGTCTTTGGGTACATAAAGGTGTTGTGTTTGTTATGTGAGTTTTCTTCTTGCTTCATTTACTCTGCTCTTTCCCCAAAACACAGAAAATTTGCAAGGGCACAATCTGAGGCAGCGTCCCATCTTGTCAGTATAATAGGTGTGACTTTATTGTTAGACTGCTGCCAATGAAATGTCATAGAATTGTTCAAGCAGTCCCAGCTTGGAAGATGACTCATATGCTCTACAATCTGAGCCCCTGTATTTGATTCCAAGAACTGACCTGTTCTCTGCTGTGCTCAAGCCCTCTGCTGCATAGAAATAAAAACAGAGCCCAGCCGGAGCAGACCAAATGTCTATTTAGTTGAGCATCTTGTTTCCACAGTGGCCAATCAGATGCTTTCAGGAGCTCCACAAGCAAGACATGCATGAAGTCCACAGTCCTCTCCCACTGTTGCTTCCCAACAGCTAGTATTCAGAGGCAGACGGCCTCTGGATCTGGAGATTTCATATAGCTCTTGTGACTAAGCATGGTAAGTTTGGATATGTCAAAATCTGTGGCTATTAGCATCTCTTGTAGAATCTCTTGTCAATTGATTTTACTGAGGAGGGGAGAAAAGGGTGTCTTCCCTGTTCAATTTTTTGGTCAATGGTCTGCCTTAGACAGAGTTCCATTCTTTCTGAGCTGGTTCATAGTCTGGGGCTGCTTTTGGATTCAGCTTTGAAGGCCGGTATTAGGGACGTGGCTGAATTGAACGCCTGGCAAGAGTCAGATTCAGGAGAAGAGGGATTGCCAGTACAAAGAGAGACAGAGTCCGACTCTGGAGACGAAATATCGCAGAAAGAGCAGGAGGCGGTGGGATCGGGCCCCCTTCATCAAGAGTTTCCCTGAATCAGCTAGAGCAGTATAGAATCATAGAATTATAGAGTTGGAAGAGACCACAAGGGCCATCGAGTCCAACCCCCTGCCAAGCAGGAAACACCATCAGAGCACTCCTGACATATAGTTGTCAAGCCTCTGCTTAAAGACCTCCAAAGTAGGAGACTCCACCACACTCCTTGGCAGCAAATTCCACTGTCGAATAGCTCTTACTGTCAGGAAGTTCTTCCTAATGTTTAGGTGGAATCTTCTTTCTTGTAGTTTGCATCCATTGCTCCGTGTCCGCTTCTCTGGAGCAGCAGAAAACAACCTTTCTCCCTCCTCTATGTGACATCCTTTTATATATTTGAACATGGCTATCATATCACCCCTTAACCTCCTCTTCTCCAGGCTAAACATGCCCAGCTCCCTTAGCCGTTCCTCATAAGGCATCGTTTCCAGGCCTTTGACCATTTTGGTTGCCCTCCTCTGGACACGTTCCAGTTTGTCAGTGTCCTTCTTGAACTATGGTGCCCAGAACTGGACACAGTACTCCAGGTGAGGTCTGACCAGAGCAGAATACAGTGGCACTATTACTTCCCTTGATCTAGATGCTATACTCCTATTGATGCAGCCCAGAATTGCATTGGCTTTTTTAGCTGCCGCGTCACACTGTTGAATCATGTCAAGTTTGTGGTCAACCAAGACTCCTAGATCCTTTTCACGTGTACTGCTCTCAAGCCAGGTGTCACCCATCTTGTATTTGTGCCTCTCATTTTTTTTTGCCCAAGTGCAATACTTTACATTTCTCCCTGTTAAAGTTCATCTTGTTTGTTTTTGCCCAGTTCTCTAATCTGTCAAGGTTGTTTTGAAGTGTGATCCTGTCCTCTGGGGTGTTAGCCACCCCTCCCAGTTTGGTGTCATCTGCAAATTTGATCAGGATGCCCTTGAGTCCATCATCCAAGTCGTTGATAAAGATGTTGAATAAGACCGGGCCCAAGACAGAACCCTGTGGCACCCCACTAGTCACTCTTCTCCAGGATGAAGAGGAACCATTGATGAGCACCCTTTGGGTTCGGTCAGTCAGCCAGTTACAAATCCACTGAGTGGTAGCATAGTCAAGTCCGCATTTTACCAGCTTCTTTACAAGAATATCATGGGGCACCTTGTTGAATGCCTTGCTGAAATCAAGGTAGGCTACATCCACTGCATTCCCTTCATCTACCAGGCTTGTAATTCTGTCAAAAAACGAGATCAGGTTAGTCTGACATGACTTATTTTTCAGAAATCCATGCTGACTATTGGTGATCACAGCATTCCTTTCTAGGTGCTCACAGACTGTTTGCTTAATGATCTGCTCCAGAATCTTCCCTGGTATTGATGTCAGACTGACTGGGCGGTAATTATTTGGGTCCTCTCTTTCCCCCCTTTTGAAAATAGGGACATTTGCCCTCCTCCAGTCTGCCGGGACTTCGCCTGTTCTCCAGGAATTCTCAAAGATGACTGCCAGTGGTTCTGAGATCACATCTGCCAGTTCTTTTAATACTCTTGGATGCAGTTCATCTGGCCCTGGAGACTTGAATACATCTAAACTAGCCAAGTATTCTTGTACTATCTCCTTAGTTATTCTGGGCTGTGTTTCCTCTGCTGAATCATTTGCTCCAAATTCTTCAGTAGACACAGACAGCTCACAAGTAGTGGGAGGGGGAGAGATAGGCGGCAGTGAGAGGGTTGCTATGCAACCAGCAGAGAAACAGCGTGCTGAGAGTTCTTCTTTGGGGGGGGGGGAATTCCACCCTCCTTCTTCCTGAACCCAGAGTTGAAAGGGTTAAAATGAAACAGAAGTACAAGAGAGGAAGGACTGGAATTTGGCGCCCTTCATGCTGCAAGAGGGGCAAAGACTCAGAGTAACCTCATTTCAAAGAGTGGCAGGCCAGGAGTTCTGGATGTAATTTATAAATAAACGTACCATAAAACTGCCAGAGAGTCATTGCTTCATATCGAGGTTTGCTTACCTGTCTGAGATCATTACAGACAGGTAGCGTCAGTGGCTAGAAGAGACTTTTACCAGTTGCAACTGGTGTGATAGCTACGACCATTCCTGGACCAGGAAAGCTTGGCCACAGTAGTTCATGCACTGAGTTATTTCAGGACTGGATTATTGGAATATGCTCTATGCGGGGCTTCCTTTGTGCCTGATCCAGAAGCTGCAGTTAGTGCAGAATGCTGTGGCACCATCACTGACGGGAGTGAGACCCTATCAGCAGATAACACTTCTGCTCAGAGACCTACACTGGTTACTGATTTGCTACGGGGCCAAGTTCAAGGTATATAAAACCCTTGGCAGCTTGGGAGCATTCTACTTGCCAGATTGCATTACACTTTATGTGCCCCCTTGACCACTTCAATCTGTGGAACGGGCACTCCTACAGGTGCCACGCAATACCAATTTCTCACCTGAAAGAAATTGATCTTTTAGTGTATCAGCTCCCACCCTTCGGAACTCTCTGCCCTTGGCATCAGGCAGGAGTATTCCATATACTCTTTTCAGTGTGTCATAAAAATGTTTCTGTTTAGGCAAGCCTGTCCAGAAATGAAGAAGGTTGATGCGTTTTTTAAAGCTAGTTTTTAGCTTACCACTGATTTTAATAATTTTTGATTATTTTAAATAGGTTTTTTTTAAAAAAACAAAACACCCGATACATTCTTTTCATAAATAGCTTTGAGGTTCAATTACAATCAAGCAGCATATATATCTTGTGAAATAAATAACTTTTATCCCCATCCCCACAGTAAACTCCTCCCTGCATTTTCTAAATGAAAAAAAGAAAAACTCCAAATGCTTTAGCCTTTCCTTTCGGGGAAAGCATTCCAAACCTCTTGGTTTTGATTGCCCTTTTCTGCAGATCACCAGCAGGTAGTATTGCAGCTAACAGCTCAATAGTGGTTAGATGATATAAGGGACTGATAGTGTTTTGACTGATCCCATAGAGCTGCCAGTTCTAACCTAGCAAGTTTTGTCTGCACAGCTTTATTGCTTAGAGGAACTCATGACAGCACTTCCTGTACTGATAACCCCATGGCTTGATATTCCTTAGGCACCCAATC
Organism: Podarcis liolepis; assembly: GCF_965112155.1. Classification (NCBI taxonomy): domain Eukaryota; kingdom Metazoa; phylum Chordata; class Lepidosauria; order Squamata; family Lacertidae; genus Podarcis; species Podarcis liolepis. The sequence goes on from NC_139558.1 coordinate 7,371,230, forward strand.
AACGACTTTATCAGCGCCCAGAATACCCAAACAGCTTCCAGGGCATGCACATGTAGCAGGGACAAGTTTATTCTTACTTACTTTTGTACTTCATTTCTACACTAGTTAGTATATTAAAAAGTATGTAAAAATATATCTAATTAGTATATAGAAAACTAAAGCAGTGTCAAGATAGTGCCAGTCCCCTTCACCTGTTTTTCCCCAGGTAGGGAGTTTTTTAAATAAAAACACAACCAATGAATATTCAAAGTAAATGTAAAGGTAAAGGACCCCTGACAGTTAGGTCCAGTCGCAGACAACTCTGGGGTTGCAGCATTCGTCTTTCTTTACAGACTGGGGGAGCCGGCGTTTGTCTGCAGACAGTTTTTCTGCATCATGTCCGCAGACAGTTTTTCTGCATCATGTGGCCAGCATGACTCTGGCGAAGCCAGAGCAGCACACGGAAACGCCGTTTACCTTCCCACCAGAGCAGTACCTATTTACTTGCACTTTTTGGCATGCTTTCGAAGTGCTAGGTTGGCAGGAGCTGGGACTGAGCAACAGGAGCTCAACCCGTCGTGGGGATTTGAACTGCCGACCTTCTGATCGGCAAGCCCAAGAGTCTCAGTGGTTTAGACCACAGTGCCACCAAAAGAGGCACCCTTCTTCATTTATGCTGTGCAGCAGGAAACACCTTGGGAGAAAACCCAAAGGTACTGCCCCCCAAAAATAAATTGTCAAGACTTTTATGCATTTCTGTAACTAGCAAATAAGTAAAATAAGGGACTATGCGGTCATCTATTCCAAACCTCTGCAATGCAGGAATCTTTTGCTATATAACTTTTTAAACTTTTTTGCTCTATGTCAGCTTCTGCCTATTTTAACCACACACCTAGCATAAGGTTCATATTTTTGTACAGGTCAAGCTGACAGAATAAGTCAATAATAACAAACAGAAGCTAGCAAACTTTGGTAAATTAATCAGAAAGGTGTGTCATCCCCTCCCCCCCCCCAAGCATCTAAATCAACAGCAAAACTTTCCATCATTCTATCTCTGCATTTGGGTAAGAGAGCCTGAACGAGTTATTTCCATATTTTATTACAGGCCTAGGGTCCTAAAGGTTTGGGTTGCAAAGGCATTTCCTTCACAGCAAACAACAGGCGACTTAAGCAACAACAAATGTTACGAAAATAAAGAGTTACATTGATTTCAAAACTACTAAAGCTAATTATTCATTACTAAGCCTTCCTGACACAATCAACTGGCAGCAGCACTGAGAAGAGAACAGCACTGGGAGGTCCATCGGCAACCTTATGCCAAGGGCTGACTCTAAACTGGTGCCGTCCCATCATGCAATCTTTTCCATTTTGGTTCTGCAATAAGAACACCTTTATTTTTCAACAGCTTTCTTTGCCAATGACTTAATTAAGAGGTGTTCATTCTTCTAACACCTTGTTTTGTTTGTTTATTAATTAAAGGTTAACCCTGGGGTTCAGTGCTTTGGCCAAGACTGGATCCTGTCCCAAAGGGCGGAAGCAGAAATAAGAAAGGAAAGGAATTGGTAGAGTCCTTCTCTCAATTCACGGGCCCGGCTCACCACAGGAAACTAACTGGCAGTGGAAAAGAAAGGACCTATTCATACCACAAAAAGTATTAATTTGTGGAATTCACTGCCACAATATATGGTGATGACCACTAGCTCAGGCTAATTTAAAGAAACAATAGCCAAATTCATGAAGTAAAGCTATTAGGAATGTTATGCAGATAAAGCCTCAGTTTTAAGAAGCATAAATTCTGGATACCACATGTTGTGGATGGATAGAAGTGTGGGGCAGTTAGCATATGAGAAGATCCCTACTCAGTTAGGCCAATCAGATGCTTACGGGAGCCTGCAAGCGGGACCTGGGTGCTCTAGTGCTCTTGCCATTCTCTGCCTCTTCCATTTGTCAGTTACTTCCCACCATACACAACCCTTTACCACTATCACATACCATTCTATGTAATGGAAATGGAAGCAGCTAATTAGCTCTCACAGTATCCTGAGATTCAGAGAAACAGCTAGAACTGAAAGACCAAGGCTGGATCTACACACAGGGAAAAAACCCTGCTATAAATAAGTCATAAATTGTTATAACAAAAGAAAGAAAAAACTCTATGTAAAACCACATAGAAAGGTTTTATGCTCTACAGCACCATCTAGTGTTGCATGTTTATAACACATTGAAAACACTGGTGTTTTTTTTACTAATGTCCCCATAGAACATGGGCATGCACTGGAACTAAGCAATCACAATATGTGAGACTGCACAATGTATTTGCAGACGTTAAGCCAGGGGGCGTTAATTGGTAATTTCTCGGTGTTTTTTTACTCACAAGCAAATCGGTAAGCACATCTTCTCTTTAAACCCGCCTTTTAAAATCCCAGAACAAACTTGGATACAGTTGCATTAGGATTATCGATAACGTGTTCAGCCGATTCTTCCCACAAAAGCAATTGCATTAAACTATGCAGTAGTTTTAAGCAGTAAGATGTAAGATTAAACGGCATCAAAAATATTATTTTGATCCATGGGCTTTAATTTCATACAGAACGTTCGCTTAAAACGAAAAACCGGTATGAGTAAAAATAAATCCTCAAATCAGGAGCTCAAATAGTCAAGAGCTATCTTGAATATAAGCAATATTCCAAAATGGTAGATTTTGAGGGTAAAAGTGGATCACATCTGAACATTAATACTGTATTTGGGTCAATTTGTTTCACTGGATCATTGTACTGTTTTTAAATACTAGAAACTGCATTCTTCAAGCTTGGGTTATGAAAACAAAATTACACCTTGAACTATAGGCAGGCAGATGGCTACTTGCTTGCAGAGGTTTACTGGCCACTAGAATTGACATGGAAACAGCTTTTGCTGAATGCAAACATAACATTCTGATGTCATGCATGATGTCACCAACAGTCTAAGCTCTAAGTCCTGCCAATGTGAGAGACAGTTAACAGACCATCTCTGAACATGGTCAAGAGGGATGTTGATAGGTGATGAAAGGGTTTATTTGGGGCCTGTATCAAGCTTTGGTGCAGGGAAAGCGTTTTGGACTCATCTGTCAATTGATCTGCCAACCCGTCCCAGGAGTGATGTTTGGAAGTGAGAGCTGGACCATAAAGAAGGCTGATCGCAAAAGAATTGATGCTTTTGAATTATGGTGCTGGAGGAGACTCTTGAAAGTCCCATGGACTGCAAGAAGATCAAACCAACCCATTCTTAAGGAAATCAGCCCTGAGTGCTCACTGGAAGGACAGATCCTGAAGCTGAGGCTCCAAGACTTTGGCCACCTCATGAGAAGAGAAGACTCCCTGGAAAAGACCCTGATGTTGGGAAAGATTGAGGGCAAAAGGAGAAGGGGACGACAGAGGATGAGATGGTTGGACAGTGTTCTCGAAGCTACCAGCATGAGTTTGACCAAACTGGAGGAGGCAGTGGAAGACAGGAGTGCCTGGCATGCTACGGTCCATGGGGTCACAAAGAGTCGGACACGACTACACAACTAAACAACAACAACAAACCCATCAAAAGGCCTTGCCACTTTCCCGTAGCAAAGTCTATTCAGGAAGGCTTCTTCTCAAAGGAAACAAAAGTAGAAACAGCCTCAGCTGCTTTCTATTTATGAAAGGTAAGAGGTCTGTCTTAATGTTGTTGGTACTGAAAAAAGGCCTCACTGGTTATAAATAGGAAGGGAGTGGGGTAACACAGTTGCTAGAGGACAGGAAGTGTCTTGTGTCACCACCCCAAGCTCCTAATCCTCGTGCTCACCCACCGGTGGCCCCCATCCAGATTGGACCATGGTAGCTGAACCCTTTTGGACATATTTTATTTTTGTGCCCCTTCCCCAATAATAAGCACCTCATCTGAGTTGGGAGAAAGCGAGGAAGGCGTATTATGGAAAGGGCAGCCGTGAACAACACATGAATAACCCTAGCAGAGGAGATGGCTATAAAAAGGGGAGAATGTTTGGTCTGTTCCCTGGGTCCCTATGATTCCTCGGGTGGTATGCCCCTTTTGGCCAACCCCCTTAATTCCACAGGGTTGGTATTAGATATGGGCTGCTCCAGGGGAAACCACACTACATGGCCTTGGAAAGATACAATCTGGTTTAACTGTACAAATTGTGTTAATTGGCCCCCACCCAGGAGTGTAGCTAGCTGTTCCAGCACCCGGAGCAGTGGGGGTGGGGCAAGCCTCCTACAGGCACTGCGGTGATCTGCGCATGGGGGTGCAGCGGTGATCCGCAGCATGGGGGCATCGCACAGGGGTGCCGCGCCGATCTGCGCACATTCTAAACCTGGTAATGCCAATTGCCAGCAAGGAAAGTTTTGCATCCATTATGGATTCAGTTGCTCAGCCCTGCCTAAGAGGACAACTATTCAGTCCCAGTCTTGCTTTAATATTCTAGCACAGCCTTCCGCTCAATCCTAGGGGTACCATTATTTTGGATTTCAGATCTCGTTTCGTTTTTATTTTTAAATGTTTTGATCTTACCTAGGAAGCCCTTCATTGTTAAACAAATAGAATAGACCCCATTTCTGCTATGGGGGGGTTACTGTCATCACTCCCTGTTTGGCAATACCATCCTGGGTGGGCCAGTAGCACCCTTAAACGTTATGCATCTGAAGATGTTTGGCTGGGTTGGGATAATAAGACATCATGGGAGAGCTGAGTGGGGAAGAGTTTCTTAAGCAAAGGAGGCACACTATAGCTTCATTATATTTCCCAACTAGGGCTTGCTATATTCACAGACTAAAAGAAGATTTACAGGTGCAAAATGAAGGTTAACTCACAGAGCATGTGTCTGACCTGGTCCAGCATTGTGTTATCACACTGACCAGTCAGAAGGCCACAAGCAGGACATGAGTGGAATAGCTGTATCTCTCAATTGTGGCACCCATCACCTGATATTCAGTGGTATACTGTTGAGTGTTCTGATTGTAAGCTTTCGAGAAGCACCTGGCCAGCTCCTGGTGGCACAGAACACTCCTTGTGTGGTGATGCAACATAGATAGATAGATAATACTTTATTCGGCTATAAGCCCACAAGGTAAAAACCAATCAATCAATAAAATAGCATTTTACATTCTAAAATATCAACTAAAATATTTCAACGCATACTCTCCTTCACATTACATACAATCTCTAGATGTACCATATTGTGGCCTTGATTATAAAGATGGTGGATAGAGTTTACTAGATTTTAATAGTCATGCAGCATTCCATGAAGTCTTTTATATGAAAGAATTGAATTCAGGAATCTGGCAACCTGTAATGTTCTATAAGAATCAATGTCCTGGAGTAGATAGGCTAGATGTGATTCAGGTGGTTTAGCAAGAGTTTCCAAAATGATTGAACTCAGAATCCTTGATCGGGGAACAATATATAAAGGACAATTAAACAAGATATGATGAAGGGATTCTATTGATTTGTTGTCACATGCGCATAAAACAGAGGTTTTACCATTAGAAAATCTATTGTTCAGCACATTTGAGGGGAACACATTAAATCTGGCTCTAACAAAAGCGAATCTATGCGACGCAACTGATAAGGTAGACAAGGTATCTGGGGCGGTGATGCAACATGATTGGTAAACCCCTGCACATCTGCATGAAGTCTGAAGAAGGGGGGGGGGGAACGCACACCATAAAACATAAAAAATATGTACCATGGAATAGTAAATGTCTGAAGAATTCTAGATGGTGACAGGCTCATATAATAATATTTTTAAATGACTGTCTAATATGGGGGAAATTCTGACCATTCAGGAGGTTTGCTGCTGTGTTTAGGCAGGTGGCAATTAATATGGGGAATGGACTGCAAGCCCCGAAATGAAATCTCCTATTGCGATTATGTTTATAAAAGTGCAAGATAAGCACTTACCGGGAAAGAGAAATTATATGGTAGGACTGGCATATTGATGTAGATTACATCATTACCTAGAAATAAATGAAGCACGTGGCCGTCTTGAAGACGGCAACGTAGTGTAGCAAGGGGAAGCATTTTCCCACTGCATCTCAATTAGCCCACTGCTATATAATTTATTTCCAAGCAAGCTTCTCAGAAAGTAACATTACATTAAGGCTTCAGTTGCCATAGTGTTGATGGGAGAAAGTCCTAACTGGTGTGTGCGTGTGTTAAATCTCTCCCCCATTCTCAGCATCCCTGGGTAGGGCAGAAATCTAACAAAATAACTAAATAAATAAAGCATGCTAACATCCAGCCATTGGTGACCTCTGACCAGCGATGTTGGCAAGCTTCAGAGGTGGGTTGGTGGAAAGAACCTCAGCAAGTGTTTCATGGTTTTGAATTCAGAATCCCTTTGGATTTTGGCTAAGTGTGCAGAAATGCTTGTGGCGTTCCAAGCTTCCTCCCCTTTCCCTGAAATGAATGGGAGTAGGAATGATGATTTTAGGCCTTAATGAGGCTCAAAGCCTTATGAACAGGGCATTTCCATGGCAAAGGCCCCTTTGTAAGGATCCAGAAGCCCTAGCCAAACATCTATCTTTCATTGGGAACTTTCTTTAGGCTCAGTCGTTTAGCTTCCCTTCTTCCACTCAAACTGCTGCAGGAAGGTAAGTTTCTGGGGAAAGGAAGGGGGCAAATGAGCAACTGGGAAAACTGGGAACAGTGGAGGGCTGGCTGGAAGGCATTTGGAGCAAGACAGGCCTTTCTGAAATATCAGTAAAGAACTAGAGAAAACATTTCCCCACAAATTCTCAGTGCCGCAGGGCAAACTCGGAGGGAATGAACATATTATGAATCGAGATGGAGAAAGTTCATTGATTTGTATTTGGGACCTAGGGAATCTGCAGACTGGGGTGTTATCGCAGGAGTATGCAGCAGCAAGCATTTTGTAATGGATTTTGCGTGGATTTGTAATGGATTTATTATTATTATTATTTATTGAATTTCTATACCGCCCTTCATCTGAAGATCACAAGGCAATTTGCAAAATGAAAACACAAAAATGCATAACATAATTTGCACTGGCCTATCTTTCCCTCCCCCTGCTCACATATTACTGACTCCACACCGACCTCCTTGCCCTACTGGGCCAAGAACACAAATTTAATGAAATGCAAACTGCAACAGACAGACTGAGTTTGAGTGACGATAATGTGATCAAAAGACAAGCAGGTTCAGAACAGCAAACTACACCTCTGCTTTTGAGTACTTATTTTTCTCCTTTCCTTGTTGTTCTGGATGGTTACTTTCAAGTCCCTTAATTGTGTTATATGTATCTGTTTCTGACAGAGTCTAACCAGCTAATTATCCAAACAACCTCAGGTTTCTTTGTTTGCTAATTGAGTCAATCACTTGAAATCCTTGGTATAAGATTGTTGCAAAGAAACAAAGAGGTATAGGATGTTTGTGCATGACGTATTCAAAGAAAATCCCCATTCTTTTGGAGTTTGGCCTAATATTCCACAGCTACTTGAAATCTAATTAATCATTCTGATTTTTGTAGAGGAGTCCATTGTTCCAAGTTGTTTTGAAAGTTAATTGAGAAAGGATCTGAAGCTTCTATGATATGTTTGTGTTTTTAATTAATTTTTTTTTAAAAAAAAAAAACCACAGGACTTTGTCTCACTTTTCCGCATTTGTACTTTATACATTTCACCCTTCTGGAAAAGCAAAAAAGCCCCAAATGACAACATGAATGATAAGCACCAACCATTCTGCCAGCTCTTGATTTTGGGAGGCTTTTTAATGCAGGAATATTTCATAGTGCAAAGCGCAGCTCACCAAACTCTCAAATGCGTGATTGCGGTAAGCAGATTTCTGACAACCATCTGCTTTGCCATTACTACTTCCTCCTAATCAGACCAGTGCAAATTAAAATACTGAGGTAAACAGAAGAGTTAAGAAGCTCATTGTGGAGCTGTTAAGTATGGAGTAATGTTTTCAGTGATACTTTGGTGGTAGTTCAGAGAATTGTAGCTGAGTTAGTTCCAAAGAATGACTGGTGCGGAAAGGTAAGGTGCTTAACTTATTTTATATTTTTCTGTTACCACTGGTGCTATTGTTATCTGCTGATATTGCAGGTGGTGTTATGAGAAGGTGCTATTGCTGGAAAAGCGTTGCACATATCTTGGTATAAATAACTAATACATAACTGCAGTATGCAATCAAAGCTTTAGTCTTAAACCAACCATGGATATTACTGCATCAGTGAAGCAACAGCGAGAAATCACTCACTACAGATTTACTGTTGACATTTTCTGAACCATGCTTAAGATGCTAGACTAGAGTGACTGCATGCTAACTATGGTCTGCTTAAGTGGGGATATTGAACAGTGTCTGCAAACCCGGTTAGAGTCAACTGTGGTTTGCATCAGTGTAGATGTAATGCTGAACCATGGCTAAGAAAGTCAACAACAGAATTTATGCTAGAACAAGGAGAAGGGAATGAGCAAAGTCCTGGGTCCTCACCTTTTTACCATAGCTAAAAGTACCACTCCCCTCAAAGTTTATGCTTGTGCAAGTTACAAGAATTATACTGATTTTAAATCAGATTTGGCCATTTGCTTACTTTCTTTAGTTTTGGATTTTTAAACAGATGTGTGCCATGAAGGCATTTAGCAAGTGGAGCTCTTCCCCATAATTTCATCACCATACCTGAAGCAGCTTCACTTGCAAGAAAAAATGTCTGCAATCCTAGTTTAAAAACTGGTTGAAGTCTATAGCCCCAATTTTAAATTCCCAATTTACAGTTACCAAATCTCATTTTAATTTATCGTTTCCTGTGTTATATATGGGATACTACAACAATTTATTCAGCTGGGTTTGGGTTTTTTTGAGATAACTGATCAATTTTAAACTTAGTAAAAAAAATATGAACATTTTGTCTTGAGTTGAGATTCCTGCATTGCAGTGTTTGGGCTAAATGACACTCTGGGTCCCTTCCAACTCTACAATTCTGTGATTCTATAATTCTGTGCTACTGAGGTGATCCACATATTGGCCTAGTTCAGACATAATGCTCTGCCATGGTTTAGTCACTAAACTTTAGTGTTACCAAACTGAGGTGTGGCGAATGTTGGATTTACACGCTGCTTCTTAGCCTTTGCAATTCCTATGTGCATGTGGGGAGGAGATTGAAAGCTTCCACTTTAAATTTTGAACAAACGGCAGTTTCTCATTATATCCAACCTCGGAAACCTGTGGTTTACGATGCGGTTAGTTATCAAAGCAGGATCTCAACGCAAGATTTGAACAAATCACATTTAAAATAAACCGTAGTTCCCCAAATTTTTTATATGAGAGGAGACTGTGATTTATTCAAAAGAGGAAGTAGATGCTTTCCATTTTGTGCTCTCATGCACAAAGGAGGAGGAGAGCGGAGTGGGGAATGAAAAAGCCTGAAACTAGCCATGGCTTGTTCTTGGAATGCCAAACCATGGTTTACCATTTCAGTGGTACCTTGGGTTAAGTACTTAATTTGTTCCGGAAGTCCGTTCTTAACCTAAAACTGTTCTTAACCTGAAGCAGCACTTTAGCTAATGGGGCCTTCTGCTACTGCCGCGCAGCCGGAGCACGATTTCTGTTCTCATCCTGAAGCAAAATTCTTAACCTTCTCCTCCTGTGAAGAGGCTGCATCCTAATGTTTTAATGTTGTATCTTAATCTTTTAAATTGTATTTTAATCAACTTGTTTTTATTATTGGTTGTTAGCCGCCCTGAGCCCGGTCTTGGCTGGGGAGGGCGGGATATAATAATAATAATAATAATAATAATAATAATAATAATAATAATAATTATTATTATTATTATTATTATTATTATTAACCTGAGGTACTATTTCTGGGTTAGCGGAGTCTGTAACCTAAAGCGTCCGTAACCTGAAGCGTATGTAACCCGAGGTACCACTGTATGTCTGAATCAAGCCATTATTTGCAGAAGCTAACCTTAAGGGTGTTTTCAATAGAAGAAAGATAAAGCTTGCCTGTTTTGTCAGTTAATGTTGGAGCATGTTGCTCAAATTTAGAGAATTACATGGGCTTTGACAGTGCTGCTTAGTTTATTCATTTAGGCTGAGTATTTCCATCTGACATCATTTGTCCATCAGCCTGCACAGCTCAGTTACACACAGTTGCCATCCCAGAATGAGCGCAAGGGTCTCTTACCTGGGTTGCTCCTCATGCTGCTAGTTTTGTGCTGTAGCCCCAGATTCATTGTGCATGACGCTGCCAACTTAGATGTGCCCTCCTTATTATTAAATGAAGACCCTCATTTTGTAACATTCTGTGCATCTTTCGACTAACCGGCCAGAAGCAGCATGCAAAAGAGATGAACTGTCAAAGCAAACGGGCTCTTAAATGAATGGATACAGTTTTTATGAACCTGTGTCGATGAATAAAAACACAGCACAAGAGAGAAACAAAAAAAATATATTTTTTAGGCAGTATCAGCAGAATGGCCTAAAAGGAGTGGGTTGTTTTTGTTTTTCCCCCCATTTCATCAAAGTTTTTAATGCCATGTCAGCAAATGTTGAGTCTTACAGAAGTTATGCCAAAAACTGCTACAGCATGAAAAATTAATGGGCTGTTTGTAAAACTGGCCAGTAAAGTGAGAGGGGAAAAACTCTTACCATATGCCAATGGAGATAGTACACAGGTTACTCCCTGTGGCGCTGTAGCATACCAATTCGGATGATCCGCAGTGGATTTGAAAGTAAATGGAAAAGCATTTCCAGTCCATAATTAACTGAAGTCAAATGACCATAAGTGCTGATTTGCACAAGTTCAAAATATATTTTTTTAATGTTGGTTATTACAGCCTCGAAAAGTAGGCATGGTTGCTACCTCCTGAGAAACCCTAATGCCTCCTCCAAGACTCGTGTAGCAAACTCATGCAGGAAGCAAGAGTAGCTAAATATGCATATTTTCAAATCTTCCTATGACATGCTGTGCATCATGCTGTTATATACTGCAAGTTAGCAAGAAGACTTATCACACCGGTGGATGGGTGGAGGGGGGAAGAAAATTAAACCGTGGCACTTCTAGAAGCTAAGGAAAAAGAGTTTTAATAATCAATATGCATACATTTTGTGTGTAAAGAAATGGCTTCAGGACGCCTCTCTAGCAATTTAGAATGATGAATTCTCTTTCCACAAGTGCTCACCTAAATGTGTCTTGTGGTCAGCAGAAGACTTGAAATGTGGCCTGTGGCTATCAGCACCAGGATGTTGACCATTGGAGCTCTTACAGTGGTACCTTAGGTTACATACGCTTCAGGTTACATACGCTTCAAGTTACAGACTCTGCTAACCCAGAAATAGTGTTTCAGGTTAAGAACTTTGCTTCAGGATGAGAACAGAAATCGTGCTCCGGCGGCGCGGCAGCAGCAGTAGGCCCCATTAGCTAAAGTGGTGCTTCAGATTAAGAACAGTTTCAGGTTAAATACGGACCTCCGGAACGAATTAAGTGCTTAACCTGAGGTACCACTGTACTTTGTTTATCTTCTGCAAAGGGAGCTCTGTGAAGATAACTGGGGATTCAAGGTTTTAGAAGGCAGAGTTACGATACGATACTCCCTTACAGGAACGTTTTTATTAGTTGGTCTGATATAACCACAGAAGATGCTTTCATTAGCATTGGCCGGGTACTTTCTTTCCTTGCTGTATAAGCTGTTATTTTTTATCAAATGTTTATCCTTAACTGGATTGTAAGCTTTCATCAATGCAAGTTTTAACCTGGAAAGCAGGTTGGTTTCAAAGGTAGGAAACAGAGCCGTGTACAATTGACCTTTTGTAAATTTTTTGCTCTATTTTGCAATGAGAGAAGCGAGCTAGGGGAATTTCCCTGAAATTCTGCAGACGTTTCTTAGGGGTTGGACTTACCATTAGTAGTGCCAATGGTACAGCTTCTGTAACTTTCCATAAGGGGGTGTGGTGTTGCTGCTGCTGCTGCAAGTGGAAACAGGAGAAGATATATTGGTTGTGTGGTTACCATTTGCTGTGCAATTTTATGTACAAAAAGATGGCTGCCCTCTGTTGTTACTGATAGTCTTCTTAGTATTCTTAGGAGCCCATTGTGGTAACCAGTGTTAGAAACTGAGATCTGAAAGCTAGGAGCTAAATGGCACCTTAAACCAAGGGAATGTCCCGGTGCACTTTTTAAATAACAATACAAAGCTGAAAAGGAATGAACTGCAGCTTAAATCTTATGTTCATTTTCCACATGGTCTAGTCCCCCCCCAATAGTCTTAAGAGGGTCTCTTATGCAGTCTTCAGAGGGTAACTGGAAGAGGCGAGACAGAAAAAGGTCCTCCTTTCCTTCCACTGCAAAATGCGCCTAGAACAGGGGTCTGCAACCCGCGGCTCCGGAGCCGCATGTGGCTCTTTTACATCTTTGCTGCGGCTCCGGGGCAGATACTAGCGAGGGGAGGAGGTGCATTGTGCGCCCCGACACTCCACTGTGGCGGGCGCTGTACTGGCTGTGACGTCGCATGGGGGCGATACGTGCGGGACGCACCGTCCCGACGTCACCTTCCCGCCCGCTGTCAGATCACAGCTCCGGAGATATATTTGTTTTAAATGTCGCAATGGTTTTGCGGCTCCCAGTTGTTGTTTTTTCTTCGGAAACGGGTCCAAGTGGCTCTTTTTGTCTTAAAGGTTGCAGACCCCTGGCCTAGAGCAATGAGCGTTTTGAACGCTGGTGGTAACCCAGTGAGAAAGTTCTGGTGCCTTGGCTTTATGTGACGCACAGCTTAATTCAGGGGTCAGCAACCTTTTTCAGCCGTGTGGGCCAGTCCACCGTCCCTCAGACCACATGGTGGGCTGGACTATATATTTTTTTTGGGGGGGGGGAATGAACAAATTCCTATGCCCCACAAATAACCCAGAGATGCATTTTAAATAAAAGCACACATTCTACTCATGTAAAAACACCAGGCAGGCCCCACAAAAAACCTAGAGATGCATTTTGAATAAAAGCACACTCATGTAAAAACACGCTGATTCCCAGACCGTCTGCAGGCCTGACTGAGCAGGCGACTGGGCCAGATCCGGCCCCTGAGCTTTAGTTTGCCTACCCCTGGGTTAAATTAATAATACAGAGTCTTCTTCAGTAAAAGAATAAAAGCTTTACTGTGTTAAAATAAATTTGTTTGCAAATAACAGCATAGTGAACAGAAGATTAAACTAGCTTCAGAGCATACAGAGAGTTCCTGGGTCACAGAGTCTCCATTGAGCACAAGCTCCACCACAAACACATAGTTTTCCTGCAAGCAGATACAATACTTATACAGAGAATGAATGATCCTCAAGATGAGTCACAGTGATTCAGCATGCTACAGTGGTGCCTTGCAAGACGAAAAGAATCCGTTCTGTGATTCTCTTCGTCTAGCGGTTTTTCGTCTTGCGAAGCAAGCCCATTGATGGATTAGTGCTATTAGTGGCTTTTAGCGGCTTATCGGTTTATCAGATCAGCTGATAAGCGGCTTAGCGGCTTAGAAAAAGGGGGGGGGGATGAAAAAAAACCAGGAACTCGCAAGGCATTTTCGTCTTGCGAAGCAAGCCCATAGGAGATTAGTTTTGCGAAGCACCTCCAAAACGGAAAACTCTTTCGTCTAGCGAGTTTTCCGTCTTGCGAGGCATTCGTCTTGCGGGGCACCACTGTAAATGATTCTGCAGCTTTTCAGCATTTCACAACATTTCCTTTGCTGCTTCCCTTACAGCTTTGGCTCCCAAATACCTTTGTCACGTGACATTATGATCTGGGACCCAGGTAGACGTTGGGGCCCAGGAAGTATGTCAGAGCCCACAGCACCCACAAACCTAGCTTTTTATCCTCCATCTCTTCTCTTGTTTTTCATTTAAGAGCTTGAACTGCCAGTTTGCTAATTAAACCTCGAATAGAACCAGATGCAGGTGTGTTAGTCGGGAAATGTTTATATATTAGTTTTACACACTTAGTGTAATGCTCGTTAAATCCCACAGCCTCCCTGCACCCCCCCCCCCCCGTGAGAAGAATATGCATTTTTTTGTCTTTTTTGCTGACAAGTTGGGCCTCTCCTACCAGCTCCACATAGCAGAAGTGCAACTGGTCTTCACAACTTCAAAGGTGTGCATTCTCCTGACAAGTCTTCATGCAGCAGATAGCGGAAAAGCAAGGTTTGGCATGAGGCGGAAGAATCGCGAATTTATGCTTTGCTCAAATATACCTGTTGCCGTAGTAATTTAGGAGCAGGCTGTTCTGACCAATTAAATTAGTTTTAGGGACTCACAAGCTGCCCACACATTCAGTTATCCAATCCTATTGCTGAAAGGGAGTGTTCATGAGCTAATCACATAAAGTGGATATTATAAAAGTACCTTGCAGTTTGTATTTGGGGTCTGGGATTTGGAAAATTCCTCTGGATCATCCCTTCTTACTGCAATCTGCAATAAATTTGAACTCTTTCCACAACGCCGCTGCCTTTATTTGGCTAAAGGGGACTGGCATATTTCCAGTCCCCCTTTATAATAGTAGTAGTAGTAGTAGTAGTAGTAGTAGGATATTTCCAGTCCCCCTTTATAATAGTAGTAGTAGTAGTAATAATAATAATAATAATAATTATTATTATTATTATTATTATTATTATTATTATTATTATTATTTATACTCCGCCCATCTGGTTGAGTTTCCCTAGCTACTCTGGGCGAGTGTTAAAAGCAATACAGCATTAAATATTAAAAACTTCCCTAAACAGGGCTGCCTTTAGACGCCTTTTAAAACTAGGATAGCTGCTTATTTCCTTGGCATCTGGTGGGAGGGCGTTCCACAGAGCGGGCACCACTACCGAGAAGGCCCTCTGCCTGTTTCCCTGTAACTTGGCTTCTCACAGTGAAGGAACCACCAGAAGGCCCTTGGAGCTGGACCTCAGTGTCCGGGCTGAACGATGGGGGTGGAGACGCTCCTTCAGGTATACAGGACCGAGGCCGTTTAGGGCTTTAAAGGTGAGCACCAACACTTTGAATTGTGCTCGGAAACATACTGGGAGCCAATGCAGATCTCTCAGGACCGGTGTTATGTGGTCTCAGCGGCCACTCCCAGTCACCAGTCTAGCTGCCGCATTCTGGATTAATTGCAGTTTCCGGGTCACCTTCAAAGGTAGCCCCACATAGAGTGCATTGCAGAAGTCCAAGCGGGAGATAACTAGAGCATGCACCACTCTGGCAAGGTAGTCTGTGGGCAGGTAGGGTCTCAGCCTGTGTACCAGATGGAGCTGGTAGACAACCGCCCTGGACACAGAATTGACCTGCGCCTCCATGGACAGCTGTGAGTCCAAAATGCCTCCCAGGCTGCGCACCTGGTCCTTCAGGGGCACATTTACCCCACTCAGGACCAGGGAGTCCTCCACACCTGCCTGCCTCCTGTCCCTCAAAAACAGTACTTCTGCCTCAATCTGTTAGCCGCCATCCATCCTCCAACTGCCTCCAGACACTCACACAGGACCTTCACCGCCTTCACTTTGTAGGGCAACCTTTGGGCGAGAGGGGCAGAGCGGGAAAATCCTTGGTACCAATTGGTACATTCCTGAGGGGGGTCTGAGGAGGGGCTTGGTCCCTATTTAAGGGACGAGCTGACTTCCCTCCAGCCACACCAGGGGGCTCAGCCCTATATCTCAGGTAGAGAAGGGACTTCAGGAATGGCTGTATTTTTCTCGTTTTTCTCCCTTGCAATAACAAAACATTTCTGCTTCTGATCTTAATTTTGTTTAGCCTTCTCCATCCGCATGTGCGCACTATTTTCAGGAAAGGCAGGCTTAGTTCCTTTGGGAATGGGTAATTAAGAAAAGGGCAGGAATGTGGACCGGGATTCATTGCTTGGATGCTTGTTTATTGCCCGGAGCACCAAATTCGGCTGTTAAATTTTGCCTGCCTGGGTGATTATACCAGGTGGCACTTACTTGCATTGGCCTTATGATGCCATGGCAGGGCTTATTCACCCACACCATGGGGTTCATGTGACTAGGAACTGAGGGCAAACTTGGCTGTATGGCCATCATTTTTGAAGAATTTCCATGTCATCTCTTCCTGGAGAACCAAGCTTTTGTTGGAAGCAGAGCCACAGACATGTTGCGAGGCCGTTGGGTCATATGGCTTTGGCATCATATTTGAGGACAGTTGGTGCGCGCAATTTGGTTCAATCAGATTTGAACCAAAGAGGACAAGAGAGTGCAACTCGGCAATGCTTTGGATGTGCAATGCAGAAAGAGCTCCCTGGTTTTCCTTTTAAATTTTGAAACGAGATTGTCTTGTGTATTATGCTCTGTGGTTTGTAAAATAAATGGCATTTGTAAAAAAACAGGACTCTTCTTAGCCTTGATAGGATGCAGCCATATGTCTCGTTTGCCTGGGGAATTTTCTCCTTGAGATTCCCCCTCCCTGCTTTAATTTGGTAGGAAGCAGAACATCATAAAGAAGAAATATAAACATGCTGTAATTAAGACATGTGAAACATCCTTGGCTACTTAGCAGTCTACATTCTCATGGCACTCTTAATCTGACTAACACACAAGTGGAATTAAGCAAAATCACAGCAGATTCCACTCAGTGATTTCCCCCCTCTGAATTCTTTGCATGAAGCAATAGTGGTAAAGGAGATTTAGAAGTTGGCTCTGCACCTCAGTTTCTCGGACCCCCCCCCCACCATTCTGGTTAGATTTATCTCCACTGCTCCAAAAAGGAGGATCCTTCTAAACTTTTAGCTAAGGTGATTGTTGCTACTAGCCACCAGCTGGTTCAGGGGAAATATGCCCATTTTGAGAAATGCAAAAATCGGATTGATCAGAGTAGCAGAATTTCATGGAGTCGGCACATGGCCCAAGCATGAAGAGGTGGAAAAAGGCTTTATTTGGCCTTTGGAGATCCAGATGCTCCTAGCTGAGGTTGCAACTCCACAGTCATGAGGAAAAATATAGAAATAAATTGAAGATCATTCTGGGTAATATTTTTTCACCTATAGTTCAGATCTTGTGAGAGTTGCTGGAGCCAATAAAAAAAAATAGCAGCATTAAAGCAGAACAGGCAACATTCTGAATAGTTAGCTGCTGCCCCAGCACTCTTTATGTGTCTGTCTGTGTGGTTAAAATAGGACATATAGTTTGACAAACATAGGGATTATGTGACATGTTCCCTCCAAAAATAAGTCAAGTATTATTTGTTTGTGGGCAGGAAAGAGGGTCAGTTGGTGGGAGGGGCAAAACACCATAATAATCTCAGAACCTGGTCCCAGGGACAGCAGGAGCAAGTGCTGCAGGTAGGATTTATAGGCCCAAAATATATGTACATAAATATAATGACTATAATGCCTACTTCACAAGTACCCTGGAGAACTTTCTGTAAATTTTCCTTCTGAATTTTTTTTGTTATTGCATTTTAAAAATTACATATACATATGCATAAATCTTCATCCACTCCCTGTTAATTATATATACTATATTCTTACTTACATACATTGAATTTTCCCTTTCAAAGTACTATGACAGTCACCAAAGAACATTTCCCACCATAACTTTCTTTTTCTCCAAGTTGACTTCCCCACCTCCTTACGGCTTCTTCATACTCACTTTTCTCCAAACTGTGTTATTTTACACTTTATTTATTGTCATTAAAAAGAATGATTCTTCCCTGACTACTTTATCCCTTTGTGAAATTTATTTTCAGCACCTCTTAATATTTTTCCTCCCCATTAGAAAACATGCTTGCGTAAATATCTTTCAAAACAATCCCATTCCTCTTTATATCTTTGGCTTGATTGATCCCTTATTGCCTCTGTCATCATAGCTAATTCCATATATTCACACACTTTGTTTTGCCACTCTTCCTTAGTTGGCATTATCTTTCCTTTCCAGTTTTTTGCTATTAATATTCTGGCTGCTGTCGTCATGTAAAGGAACACCCTTTTTTTATCTGTTGAGATATTTATAGTCATAATGCCCAATAGGAAAGCTTCTGGTTTTTTACTAAATGTTGGCCCAAACATTTTTTTTAAATTTCATCATATCCCATATTGCGTCCTACACACAAGTAAGAATCCGGCAGAGACACATGCCCGACTGGCATGTTCTCTCCCTCTTGGTCAGTCAGAGCTTCAAAAGCTTTCTCCAGCCTGAACATCACAGCGACTGATGCCACTTCAGGATTCTGCAGAGTGTTGGCAGTTCGCGTGACAGACTCAGTAGCGCAGCATTTCACTAAACTACTTTATTTACACATATAATACACTCAGAGCATTCTGACTTAGCTCCTTCCCCTTTCTCATCAGACAGCAAAGAGAAAGAAACAAAGGACAATAGTCCTACATCACGGAAACACAGGAATAAAAACATCCTGTCTCCATCACTTCCCATTATGTGGAATGAAAAAATACACTGTCATGTGATAAAAACAATCCCATGACTGCAGACACTGGGCAAGAGTCCTAACATCCACCACATATGGAATAGGGTTCCCTCCCCTTGGTTGCATCTCCAACATGTGTTTGTATGTCTTATAATTTTTACTAGGTGTCACATACCACCTATAAACCATTTTCAAGCCATTTTCCTTTAATGAATAGTATGCTGTGAATTGTAAATCTTTTTTCCATAATCTTTCCAAGTCTTCCATTTGAATAAGGTGTCACCCTTCCTTCTGAAATGGTTTAGAAAAGATGGTGAGCTATTTCCACTTGTTGTATTAAATGATGGACTGTGGCAGAAATGCAAGGTGATTTAAGTAGTGTAGCACTTCTCCAAAACTGCAAACATTCTGTTATGGGGAAAGAATGGTTGAGCCTCGTAGATATTCTCCTTTCAGATGTGAATTTGAAAGAAACCAAATTCTTCGGGGAGAGAATTCAATATTTTTCAATGGAATATGACAGATAATTGACGCTTCAAAGCAAATATCTCTTTATAAAACAAAGGATTGCATGTAATAGTTGTGCAAGTGGAGGGAAACTCAACCAACTCCTCTGGAGACCACCATACTGCCCAAAAAACCCTTTCCAGGAGTTTAATGGGTCCCCTGACTCACTTCTGTGTTGTATAGCGCTGCAGTGGGATCAGAGCTGACCTGCCCATGAGGTGGGGTGAAGCAGCCACCTTGAGTGACAAGACCCCAAGGTACCCCACAACCCTCCACCACCCACAGAGAAGCACTGCTGGCACTGGTGCCAGTTTCTGATGAGCTCTCACCAGTCTCTCTTAAATCTCACAAGATCTTATGAAGCAATCAAGATTTTGTGAGATTTTGGTGAGACCTCACCAGAACTGATTGTTGCTTTGCACTGCCGCCACACAACCTAGTTAAGGGATGCTTTGATGTGGGTGGCACAGCAGCACTTACTGTTTCCTCTCAAGCAGTGAAATGGGACACACCACCCTTGAGTGTGATTGTCCAAAACTAGGAAGAGCAATCTTATGCTATAATAGTAATATAATAATAATAATTTATTTTTATTCTTTTAATTTTGAAACTTAACATATATACACAATAACCAAACTTCCCAATGATTCCCTCACATAAAATATAATATCTAAATTACAACAGCTGCAAATTTATACACTTAATTATAAAACCCACCACCCACCCTCTACTTCCCTCCATAGCAATTTGACTTTATATTTATTTCTACCTTTTTCCTGTTTCATTCTATAATAAATTATTTTTGTTAAATTCTGATTTTTCCTTCTTTCATTACTGGTTTTGTTATTGCTTACATTTTTTATTCTAAGCCTATTAACATGTCATTTTTAGAACAATATCTTGACATATAATCTTCGAAATACTTCCACCCCATTCTTAACTTTTGATTTGATTGATATCTTATATATAATAATTATTTATTATTTCTACCCCACCCATCTGGCTGGGTTTCTCTAGCCACTCTGGGCGGCTTCCAACAAAAGATTAAAAATACATCAAAATATCAGTCATTTAAAATTTCCCTAAACAGGGCTGCCTTCAGATGTCTTCTAAATGTCATATACAGTCATACTTCATGTTACGGATGCTTCAGGTTACGTGTTTTCGGGTTGCGGACCGCAGGAAACCCAGAAGTACTGGAACGGGTTACTTCCTGGTTTCGCTGCTCACACATGCGCAGAAGTGCCAAATCGTGCAGACGTGGCACTTCAGGATGCAAACGCTGTGGGTTGCGGACATGCCTCCATCACGGATTACGTCCGCAACCCAAGGTTCCACTGTAGTTGTTTATCTACTTGACATCTGAAGGGAGGGTGTTCCACAGGGTGGGCGCCACTACTGAGACACCTCTGCCTGGTTCCCTGTAACCTCGCTTCTCACAGTGAGGGAACCGCCAGAAGGCCCTTGGAGCTGGACCTCAGTGTCCGGGCTGAACGATGTGGGTAGAGACGCTCCTTCGGGTATACTGGGCCAAGGCCGTTCAGGGCTTTAAAGGTCAGCACCAACACTTTGAAATGTGCTCGGAAACGTACTGGTAATGCTAGCAGAATTTCCATTTGTACAAGAACCCTCCACCTCTCTTTCTCAATTCAGCAGTTCCCACTGCTCCAGATGGTCCCCTAAAGATGAAAAGACTGGTTGTGTGACCTGCCTTATGTTCATGCTACCATTGGATCTAATGTCTGAAGCTCCACTGGTCCATCAGGATTTTTTTTAAAAAATCAAAATATCCTTGGAATAATGCCTTTATTAGGACCAACCAGAAAATGACAAAAGAATTAGCAATCTTTGTAGGACTTTTCTTCAGACATTAAGCAGTGAGTGTGTGTGTGTTTGTGTGTGTGTGTGTGTGTGTGAGAGAGAGAGAGAATATGTCACACCCTCATTCTTTTAACGTCATCTCTATACCAAATCAAAAGCAATTTATGCACCCCTTACATTTACATCCAGAAATAATTCAAAAACAATAGCCGCTTTAAGTGTGACTAATGAAAAAAAGCCATGATAAAATAAGTGATTCTCTGACTGACTTAACCCAGTCATAGTTGAAGTGCAAATCACATATGAGCATTGAATTGTTCAGAGGTGGAATGCCTTCAGACATCAGATGCTGGGACAAAGATCAGGGAGAGTTCATTGCCACCTCTGGGAAAAGAAGGCTGGACTAGATGAAACATTTGTTTAATCCACCAGGGCTCCCGCGATCGTAGGCTGGCATGCATCCAGAATATGGATTCCTTAACATCACATCATAACCTCTGCAAGTAGGCTGAGAAATAGTATGATGAAATGAAGAACAGTTTTGCTGGGTATTCAGCACTGACCATATTCCCACTAAGCCACTTCTTGACATTCTTCAGGACAGCAAGACCATGAATTGTTGATTTCAGGTCGGAAATAGTTGGGATTTCCCACAGCTCTTTTTTTTTGCATTTCAGCTATAAACAATATAGATATTGATGCTAATTTATTCCTTTGATCTTCAGAACAATGCTTTGTAGACTAGCCCCGGAGGGAAATTGGTCATATATGCAAATTCCCTGAAGGATTGTTATGCATTTGCTTTGCATTATTTTACTTGCTAATTAGTTAACATCTTTGTCTTATAACATAGTTTTGATCTATATTTGACA
The DNA here is from genome assembly GCF_965112155.1 of Podarcis liolepis. Taxonomy (NCBI): domain Eukaryota; kingdom Metazoa; phylum Chordata; class Lepidosauria; order Squamata; family Lacertidae; genus Podarcis; species Podarcis liolepis. The sequence continues at coordinate 7,392,787 of NC_139558.1, forward strand.
TTACAGATGTATGATATTTGGATTTTAATTAAACAATGTCATTTATATTGTCTCTCAAACTATCTTCAATGAGTTACCAACAGAAACAATGAATCTTGGACATTGTCATATCATCTATCATCTATCCATCCATCCACCCACATACGTCTTTTCTGCAGTCCTCGGAATGAAACATCATCTTATAAGTTACGTCCAGCAACTTATGTGAATTTGCTAAATAAGGCTTGAACAACTTGTGATCCATGCTAAATTTTGGCCATCTGCCCATTTATCGTTTCCTGCCAAGTTCTTAATACCAACCACCACAACACACACACATTGTTCTTGCAGTTCTAGAAAGGCAGTCAAAACGTTAAGGTTTATCAGTTCTAACCCTGATTACCACACTCTAATAATCCTAAAAAGGGCGTTTGGAAAGGCTCTGCTGTGTTTACTTTTTGGTGTTAGCTTTTATGCTGTACACATCTCTCCTATTTCTTCGTTGAAACTTGTTTTTGGTTGTTTTTAAATAAAAAGACTACAACCCCACAGTGTTCCTCCATCTCTCCTTACTCAAACTTCTGCTGTTGTTTAAAATTGCCATTTTCCTCTCATTGTCTCCCCACCGCTGCTTTACTCAAACTTCTGCCATTGTTTGGAACAGCCACTTAGGCTGCCCCTCGTGAGGCAGTTAAAGGATGCGAAGTCGATTTGAGTGAGACCTTGGAAGACATTGTTTGGAATTAAAATTGGTACACTAAGCTGCTTTTCTCTGTATTGGTCAGTATATGAGATAATTCCACTGAAATCATCCATAGAAGGTACTATACAGTGGTACCTCTGGTTAAGAACTTAATTCGTTCTGGAGGTCCGTTCTTAACCTGAGGTACCACTTTAGCTCATGGGGCCTCCTGCTGCCACCGCGCGATTTCTGTTCTCATACTGAAGCAAAGTTCTTAACCCGAGGTACTATTTCCGGGTTAGCGGAGTCTGTAACCTGAAGCGTATGTAACCCGAGGTACCACTGTACACTGGTGTGAATAGCATATGTTCATAATACCATTCATCAGACTTGTTGGAGAATATGTGATGCTGTTGGCACATATTACCCACATGTGGTGGGTTTCCCCCCATGTTGCTACCGGTAGTTTCTGAGCACAAAATCTTAAGGAAATTGGAATCATTATTGGCTGTTCAGCAGTCCTAGACACCAAATTGTTTCTTGTTTTTTGTAGCACGGCCCTCTGTCAAAATACTATTTCTGTGTGCGTCTTCTGTTGTTTCCTGGAACTTCCGTATGCATCTTTTAAGAATGCAAGTAAAGAAAAGATTAGTAAAATGTATATTTGTTCCTAGATCAGTCTGTACCAAAGTTTTATCTCCATGGAATTGCTCTGAATCATGCTTCCTTTCTACATTGACATGTTCAGATCCTCCTTGTAGTTATCTATAGACAATATGTTCAGCATCATGTAAGTCATCACTGGCTACAAGCAGATATTTTGTAATCCTTTCAACAGCAGAGGTGCAAACCTCCTCCTAGCCAGCATTTCAAAACACTTTGAATGGTGGCATTGAAGGTATAATCAGTGCAATTCACATTATCTCCAGCCCCTGTATTTTTTTTTGTCACCTATAATAATACTTCTTCACAAGCGAATTCAAAATATTTGGTTTGATCTTCCCTACCAGCTTGCTAACAGGAACATCATGAAATGTTTTAGAAGCTAAACAAAACCTTCATTCAGAGCTTAGTAAGTTTAATGATCTAGAAACAGGAAAAGCAGAAACAGTGATGAAGGCAAAGAGAATCGTACAACTCATATCTGTGAGGACAGAATCAAGGCATTCATTATTATTTTTGTTAAAAGGTAAAGGTAAATTTTGGCCATCTGACCATTTATCGTTTCCTGCCAAGTTCTTAATACCAACCACCACAACACACACACATTGTTCTTGCAGTTCTTGAAAGGCAGTCAAAATGTTAAGGTTTATCAGTTCTAACCCTGACTACCATACTCTAATAATCTTAAGAAGGGCGTTTGGAAAGGCTCTGTTGTGTTTACTTTTTGGTGTTAGCTTTTAAGTTGAACACATCTCTCCAATTTCTTTGTTGAAACTTGGTTTTGGTTGTTGTTGTTTTTTAATAAAAAGACAACAACCCCACAGTGTTCCTCCATCTCTCCTGAGCATTAGGTCCAGTCGTGACCAACGCTGGGGTTGCGGCACTCATCTCACTTTACTGGCCGAGGGAGCCGGCGTACAGCTTCCAGGTCATGTGGCCAGCATGACTAAGCCACTTCTGGCGAACCAGAGCAGCACACGGAAATGCTGTTTACCTTCCCACCGGAGCGGTACCTATTTATCTACTTGCACTTTGGTGTTCTTTCAAACTGCTAGGTTGGCAGGAGCAGGGACTGAGCAACGGGAGCTCACCGTTCGTACCGCCGACCTTCTGATCAGCAAGTCCTAGGCTCTGTGGTTTACCCCACAGCGCCACCCGCGTAATTTGCCTAATTTGGTGTGCTTCTACAGGGTAGGCTTATACATCTGTCTAGTACTCCTATATTACTCGGACAGGGTGAGAGGGAGATGTACCATCAGAAAGCTAAGTGCAGGCTTCCTCAGCCTCAGCCCTCCAGATCTTTTTGGCCTACAACTCCCATGATCGCTAGCTAGCAGGACCAGTGGTCAGGGATGATGGGAATTGTAGTCTCAAAACATCTGGAGGGCCGAGGTTGAGGAAGCCTGGCTTAGTGTGAAGTGAATGTAATGGGCTATGTTTGGAAAGTTTGTGAACTTTGCTGTGATGGTTGGCTTGTAAGCTGGACTCCATAAGCTGAGGATCAGGCTGTCCACGTTCTTTTTGACAGACATTGTGATCTTTGAATTTTAGCCTAGCTCAAAGAGAGGACTACTGCTTTCTGGGAAATGATATATAATGAATTGAAAAAGGTATTTAAGTATACCTTCTTGAAGAAACCAGAGGCCTTTCTCCTGGGCATAGTCGGCCAATTGGTGCCAAAGAAGGATAGAACTTTCTTTATGTATGCAACAACAGCAGCAAGACTACTCATCGCGAAGTATTGGAAGACACAGGAGCTACCCACATTGGAAGAATGGCAGATGAAAGTGATGGATTATATGGAATTGGCAGAGATGACTGGCAGAATTCGTGACCAGGGAGAAGAGTCGGTGGAGGAAGACTGGAAGAAATTTAAAGACTACCTGCAGAAGTACTGTAAAATTAAGGAATGTTAAAATGATGTCTGATGGAAAATAATTGGTATTGGTAAAAAGACCTTTAAGAAAATGTAAATAAGGATTGATAACTGGAAAATTGAAATTTATAATAGGTTAATATCTTGAGTGAGGATAAATGTTAGAGGGTAAGGATTTGCTGAACTTAATATTTGAACTGGAATACAAAATGGGAGGTGTGAGGAGGTCAAGAAACTAGTGAGTGAAGTATAAGATTTGAATAATAATAATCTATTTTCTGTTTTGTCTTTTGGCTTTTTTCTCTGTTTTTTCCCTTTCTTTGTCTTCTTTCCATTGCTGTTTCTTATCGTGTACTCTTTATGTGTTTTGTTTTTGTATTTTTATATTTTAGTAGTTTTCTTTTATGCATAAATCTTGGAATTTTTTATTGGTTGTGAAACTTTAATAAACATTATTTTAAAACAAAGAAGAAAGAAAGAAAACAAAGAGAGGACTACTGCAAGAGATGTCGTAGCCTGGATCGGAAGGAGCTGCAGGCCTGATCTGGCCAGGGAGCCCTGGTTCCCTAGGGAATGAAACATTCAGCTCTGGAAGACAGAGCAAGATCGACACTCTCAAGCCTTCCTGTTCTGGACAGAGAAGCCTCTGCCCCCCCCCCTTTGCTGTTCTGCTGGGGACTGTGGCAAAAGGGGGCCAGTTGGGGGAAGCTTTGGAACATGGGAAAAGGTATTGCAGTCCTGAAGCTGGCATGTAACATTATTTCCCTCCAGCTGCTTTTTGAAATATGGCAAACCTTGAATTCTCCGCCTTGAATTCTCCCCTTATGGAGTAACTGACACAACTTTGGCTGGATCATGGCTATTCTGCTTCTTTCTGTGGCTTACAAAACCATGTTTCCCATTTCTAAAGGGGACTCCTTGCTTGCATGCTTTCTGAAAGCTTCTCAAAGCTGGATCTCTCACCCATTGCTGACAGCTATGATGGCCTCATCCATACTGCTTGGTGAAGATGTACGGTGGTACCTTGCTACTCAAATGCCTTGGTTCCCAAGCACCAAAAACCCGGAAGTGTGTGTTCCGTTTTTCAAACGTTTTTCAGAAGCTGAACATCCAATGCGGTCGTCGGCTATTGTTTCTGGGGCGCCTGCACCAATCAGAAGCTGTGCCTTGGTTTTCAAACATTTCGGAAGACAAACAGACTTCTGGAATGGATTAAGCTTGGCACGTTTTTGCTATTTATTTTGCATTTTTGTTTTTGAGGCTTTTTAGATTCATTTGTTTTTGTGACTCTGTTTAACCCAGTTCAGCTACTGATAGATTGATTGTGTGACTGCAGAAATGGATAAAAGCCCCCCATCCAAACAATGACTATCATCAGTGCAGGTAATAATTTTTTTTTATCATCTACAATATTTATAGTACATTACTTTGATTATTGCTTTTATTTTATGGATCAATTGTCTTGTTAGATAGTAAAATAGATGTTAAATTGCTGTTTTAGGGGTTGGTTTTAAAAGTCTGAAACGGATTAATCCGTTTTGCATTACTTTCTATGGGAAAGCACGCCTTGGTTTTGGAACACTTTGGTTTTAGAACGGACTTCTGGAAAAGGTTAAATTTGAGAACCGAGGTACCACTGTATTTGTTTTAAGGATGTTTATTGTGTCATTGTATCTTTATTTCTGTATCGTTTTGTATTTTTATTTTGCAAACTGCTCTGTGATCTTTGGATGGAGGGTGGCATATGAATTTAAATAATATGTACTATTCTTGTTCTCCATTTTATGTTTTTTCTGGTTGTATTAAAACATTTTTAAATTAAAAATGTCGTGAGAGATGCTTTAGTTTAGGATAAAAATCATCACAAAGCACCAGTGTCCTACTGGGAAACTGAGAACACCAATCTGAGTCACAAATTTAATTAATTTATAGTGCCTAAATAGAACATTTGATTTCTTTCCTTTAAAAAGTTAAATCCATTGTGAGATGAAAATGCTGGGTCAACTCCAGCATACAGGTGATAGAAAACAAGATATAGTAATTTTCACATTAAATAGTGGTAAGATTAATTCATTGTTAGTAGCACATCTATTAGGCAGAGGACATAAAAGGAGCTAACAAACACTCCAAAGGAAATAGGTTTTCTTCTCTTCTTCACACTCTGCAAGTCTCTGTGGGGAAAGAAGTGTTCATATTTGGTATGAACCGCCCTCCCGTTACATGAGAGAATATCATGAAAAATTGAACTAGCAAAGGAAAGGAATGCAATGAGAAGGAAATAATGGGAAAGAAAACAGGGTCAGTGATTATAATTACTCTTATAATGTGGGAAATGCGTGGGAAACATTCAAACAGTACCTTAAAAGTTTTAAAAATAAAAAGATGCATTTGTTGCAGGATCAATTCACAGTTAAATTTATTGTTTTTGAGTGAGAAATCTGGGTCAGCAGGTTCCATCTCTTTTCCAAATGAAAGGAAGGGTGTTGTATAAAGCACTGTAACGTAATATATTGTTATAAGATGGATTTTTCTAAAATTAAATTTAAAAAACCTTAATGTATGAGAACAGTTAAGCTTTGTGCAAATTCACTCATGCAAGTGACTCCATCTCTTCAGGGCCGTCTTAAGCATATCCAGCGCTGTGGTGCAAAGCTCCCTCTGCGCCCCCCCCCCATTTACCAGAGTTGTCTACCTTTTTTTAGGGAGGACAGCACTGCCATGGTGGGGCTGGAGGAGGCGGGCAGCAGCTGGACGGAGGCTGGACTCCCGGCTCAGCTGGACGCTTTGTGCCGCGGTGGCCACAGCAGACGGAGGCTCCCGGAATGGCACTGCTTCAACGCAACGTGGCGAGGGCGGCGAGCTGATGCCAGGAGGTGCCACATCCAGCCTCCGCCTCTTCTCTGGCACCCTCCTGAACTTGGCGCCCTGGTGCCCCGCGCCACTAGCCTCTATGGGTAAGACGCCCCTGCATCTCCTATAAGTCCCAGTGACTATGGTGAGAGTCGGAGCCCAGAAATATCTGGATGTCCAAAGTTTCCCTATCCCTTTTCGACAGTCTTTAAGCCTAGCCTTTGTGCACCTACATTATCATTTGGCTAAGCCTCAGCCCTCTTCTTGCGCAGTTTGAGGGTCACACAGAATGCCAGGACATTATGAGGGAGATGCTTTTCTTGTTTTCTCCACCCCCTTTAGCAAGACAAATCTCTGAAGGCTGCAGGACAATCATTAGGGCCTCACTAGCAGATCTTATTGACCAGGCCAATATTAGGTATATAATATCTCAGGTTGCCTAGCCTAGATGCTTCATTTTGCACAAGTGACAGCTTCTGGACCCAGTAGGACTTCTGTCTTTCTTCTGTATCCTTCCATGTATGTATGTCACTGTAGATCCACTCACCCCTCCCCAACATCCCACACAAAAAATGCACTGGGTACTCCTACCATCACCTCTTGCCTGCCACAGAAAGTGTTGGTATATGATTTGGACTATGTCCTGCTATGACATGCTAAGCTATTGAAATGTTCAAAGTTTGAGCACCCACAGTTGAACTTATTTTCAGTGGTGGCTGAAGCTATATGGGAAGTTTCAAAATTCAGGAGACTAGCATGCAGGGGGAATATGCACACACTTGTGAATTGATGGAAATACATTATACAGAGAGGCTGATATTTTTGTAACCTAGATACTTTCTGCAAGGTTCTGTACACTTAAAGATATATGGTTATATGCTTCTATATATTCAAGGACTATATTTGGTTTGAGACATATTTTTTTATTCTTAATAGGCAATTTTTGCATACTGATTTAGTACGCCTACATATTTTGAAGTCTCTTCTCGAGCTCCAGCAATTTCATATGTGTAAATCAGTATGCAGAAACAACCAATGTTATTCACAGTTCCTTTCCAGGATAATGCAAGTGCCATACTTAGAGTGAACCCAATTACCACTAGTAGTTTATCACAGTTTCCATATGACACACGAGCACCTGGGTACCATTTACTACTGCAGAAGGAGATCTAAAATCAGGCAGTATATTGTGCCACTTCATATAAATGTATAAAGAAGTGCATCTCAGTGTTTCAAAAGAAAACTGCAATTCGGAGTTTAAACTAACCCATGTCCATGATGCTAAAACACGGCAGACAATGTCCTCAACTGTGACTTGCAGCCCCTGAACCTAACCATGTTTGATCAGAATTATGCCCTGTTGATTTAGAGCCTAGTTACATATTCCATTTCTCATGTGGCAAACAGAAGAGCTCTTCCTGTCTAGTATGGATGGACAGTACAGTCCATCATCGGTCTGAGATGCTTTCCAATCTGTTCATTCATAATTTTGTTTGGGTTTTTATGGCGCATTTCGCATGTCTGCCACTTAGCATTTTTTCCTCTCGGGAGTTTTTAGGCTAGTTTTACATTATGCTATCATATTCCATTACTATTTATTTCTGAGGGCAGCCTTCATCAAACAGATCCTGTGGTGGCGTATTAGAATAAATGTTGCTTTCGTGCTGCTTATATTGGTTTCATGCTTTCTGCTGATTTTATGTGAGAGAGAACTAGCAGCTGGGAGGAGCTGCAAAAGGCAGGAAATGCTCAGGAGCATCATTTCCTGCTGAGGACCATGGAAATGACACATAGGGAAAGGAAATAAGGTTTCATTGACTAGTAGGGATGTGGACAAATTGGTCAATTTCTCAGTTTCTCATTTTTCCAATTTTACGTTCAGTGTGCTGCACATTTCCACCTCACTTTGCAATAAAAAATATTATCATGAATATTGAGCAGTATCTTAGTGTAAATTTCTCCTAATATTACACATTTTTCTCTGAAGAATAGTATATGTGTTTTCTGCAACTCTATTTCCCCGAATATAATGACTTTTTGTATGTTATTTCCACTAATATATTCATTTTCATGCACATCCGTCCCAGTATATGTACTTTTCTACACGTTACTCGGCTTGAAAACTACTTGCTTAAATTCAGAGAAGTGTGAATTCTGAAGGATGGCTGTGTTTCGCTTCACATATTTAGATAGGTTTGCTTTTAAATGCAAACCGAACTGTTCCCCATCCATATGCACCATTGAGACCTCCCTGCTGCTTGACTACCTCCTCCAAAAGTTGACTTTTTCCTATTTGGCAAAGGTTATGGTGGATTGTACCTTCCTTGTTCCATGCTAGTTGAAGAGAAGGAAGTGGGAGCAGAGCTGGCTTAGCAGGCTAGCTGAGCATCCCCGTGCATCATGCAATCATACAAGATCACACAGTCTCCCACTGTTGTTTCCAAAGATGGACAGAGGTCAACATATCTCATCTGTAAAACATCAGACTGAGATAGTAATGTATCATTTCCAATTATCACTGAATCTTTAGCGAGGCACTTTATGCAAAAAGGTGTCATACGGCTTGAACTTTCCCATAGCTGCAGTATGAAATTCACGTTTTCCTATAAGAACTGGAGTTCTCTTGGTTTTGTCTCCATTCTAAAGCTGTTTGGCACAGCAGAGAGACGCCCTGGGATACTGAAGACAGAAATACAAATGTCGTGGTTATTCAAGGGATGTTTATTTATAAGTCTGGATCCACCAAAGCAGTTGAAGGACACTCGAAAGGGGGAGACTGATGTTCAGTAATGCACTTGTGAGAATTATATCATTTGCTCTGCTTCCTAGGAGTGGAAGGCCTCGTGCTGTACCAACATACCACACCGAATCAAAGCCATGCTGTTCCTCTGAAGTGCATGTAGTGCTGAAAACATCACAGCGGTTTTTCAGTGGCAAGACCATACACCAGGTACTGAGTCTTTCTTTCTTTTGTTATTTGAGATCCCGGATTTCAATCAGACCTACAGCTACCTGCTAAGTCTGGAAACATATCTAATTTCATGTTGAGCCACCTGACTGCCTGTTCTGTAAGAAACATTTCCCCACTGTTATTTGCCACCAACCTAGCAAAGGTTAGCCATAAATCTTTCCCAGCAAGGGTGCTGATAGTTCAGGAGCCTTACTGATAAGCAGTGCTCTGTTTCAGAGCTCATATAACCAAAGCGCCTGAATTGGCATATCTTTCTCAACAGTATTTATATAGGTTTGTGGAAATTCAACAAGTTACTTTGTACACCTAGGCAATTTCAGGGCTAGCTGTGCTGAAATATTTGTTCTCTCCAATTACATAGAGCCACACACTCTTGGTTTGGCATTTATTAGCATAATCTCTTTGTGATCACTGCCTGGATTCTATTAGTTAACACCTTGGGCTAATTTATATGAAAAGGAAAAAATACATTAGTTTTATTAACCCCCTGAGCCATCCCCTATATATGTGGCATTTCCACTCCCATGAACTATGGGCTGGAAAGAAGCCATGCTTCTGTGCGTAGGCTGAACATAAGAGGATTGCCACATAGGTTAAACACTTTTTAAATGAGGGAGAACCTTCCCTGGTTAACTGCTATTCATGTATGCCACTTTCGATATAAAGCCGCCACTTTCTGCAATAAGTTGATGAGCCAGAATCTGATAGAGAAAACATTGCACATATACCTTCCCTTTTAATAGTTATTTTCAATACCAGTGGCAGACTCCGGGAACTGGAATCTGCCATATTTCTTTACCCAAAACATCTGGATACAGTGGTGCCCCGCAAGACGAATGCCTCGCAAGACGGAAAACCCGCTAGACGAAAGGGTTTTCCGTTTTTGAGCTGCTTTGCAAGACAAAAACGTCTTGCGAGTGTTCCAATTTTTTTCCGCTTTCCCCCCTTTTTCTAAGCCGCTAAGCCGCTAATAGCCTTTTAGCCGCTAATCCGCTAAGCCTTTAATAGCCACTAAACCGCTAATAGCGCTAATCTGCTAAGCCGCTAATAGGGTTGCTTCGCAAGACGAAAAAACCGCTAAACGAAGAGACTCAAGGAACGGATTAATTTCGTCTTGCGAGGCACCACTGTATTTTGTGGTGGGGATTCACTATACTGAAATGTTCACCATTTGAGGAATAAATAAGAGTAATGGTTTTGTTATAAAGTGCTCATCATAATTAATTTACCTTTAATGATTTCTAGAGATTACTCTCTTGATTGTTCTGCTCCTGTCCTTGGCAGAGGTGAGTCTGCTCCCTCCCCTCCTAGGGGAAAGGGTCTCAATGTCGTATCTTTCTCTGGGAGGTGGCTGGGAGCCATAGGGGGGCATCTGTCTAATCAGAGAGGTCAGACTAGCTGCTCCATCCTCCTTTCTCCCTCTGTGCCCATTTTCAGCACCCTCCCTCTATAGTCTGGGCTTTGGCCATTTCAGTGGCGTAGCGTGGGGGGTGCAGGGGGGGCCGGGCGCACCGGGCGCAACATCTGGGGGTTAGGGTTAGGGGATGCAAATCCACGGGTTAGGGGGCGCAAATCCACGGGTTAGGGGGTGCAAATCCACGGGTTAGGGGGCGCAAATCCACGGGTTAGGGGGCGCGAATTACTTGCCTTGCCCCGGGTGCTGACAACCCACGCTACGCCACTGGGCCATTTGCTTTTTATGAGACTGAGTAGTAATTTTGGGGGAACCCAAGATGGACATGTAGAGAATTCCTCCACACTGTAGAAAATTCAATGTTGACTTAGTATTATTTGGCTGTTTCACACTCACTGTGGGCAGGTAAGGAAAGGTAAGGCCTTAATTCACTGCCTCCCTGAGGTATTGTCTGACAGATTTAATGTCCGGATGCCTAATCACTCAGCCGCCAAGACACAGAATCACGTTGCAGATAGCTCTCTTATTTTTACAATGAAAAGATCTTACTCTGTTTTCACCTGTTTTCATTTGTGTGTTAGTCGAACGTGATAACCACTACACTACGGAAAATGCTCTGGGGCCAAGTGCGCTCCTGGCACTGGCTCAGGCCCCCTTTAAAGATTAGGAGAGGAGTGGAGCCTATTCCCCTCCGATCCACTCTCCTCAACCTGCCCCCCCCCCGGCTGCCGCAGATTGGCCCATTCAAATTTGGGTTTGGCGGGAACCCAGGGTGCTCCACAGTGACTGTGGGTGGGCGGTGCCCAGCTCAAGGGTATGGCACAGCAAGGCTCCACAAGGGCAGCGGGGCCCCACGCCAGGCCACAAACTCCACTCCCCACTGGTCACACTGAGTGGACATTAAATAAATATAACTTTTTAACTCCAGTGGAACCTTGGGTTATGTTACCCTCGGGTAACATAAATTTCGGGTTGCGAAAGCGGCAAACCACGAAGTGTTTCGCCGCATGTGCAGAAGCGGCCTACCGCCATGTGTGCGTGCACAGAAGCGGTCTCTCCGGTTGCGAAAACTTCAAGATATGGCCGGACCTCTGGAACGGATCCCATTCACAACCAAAGGTACCACTGTACTTAATAAGGTGTTCTGAGTCTCCTTTCTGGATGTGGGGGCAATAAGACTACATACAATGGTCAAAATGACTCAATTGCTAGAAACTTCTGCATAATTAGGGCTCTGTAGATTCATTTCATTCAAGAAGCAGAGCTAATTCAATACATCAATTCTGTGTCTCAGACTAAATATTACAACCTACAGTTCTTTCTTTTTCCATTTGAAAGGGAATTCGCAAATAGCTTTTTGAGTGTGTTCAGAAATAAATCTTTGTTGAACTGTATAACTCAGTCTAAATATTTTCAGGAGTGTGTGTTATGCTGAACCAATCCATGAAAGGGCTTATGAGTAGGTTGGTGAGAGAGAGAATGCACACAAACAATCCAAGAAGCTAATAGCCTCAACCTATTCCAGATGGGTAGCTATGCCACCCCCCTACAGAAACTGACAGAAACATAATGCACACACCTTCCATTTGAATTATGTGATTTTACATGAACGCAGTATATATTTGCCTACAGCAAGAATGTGAGTGGGGATGAATGAATGGCTCACCCCACGTAATTCCCCCCCCCCCCCCAGTTGGGGATGATGTTGAAAATCCATTTGGTGGAATGAAGCCACACAGTTCTAGTTTTGGCAACCACATAGGGTAGCATCACAGAGAAGTGGCTCGCAAATGTCTGTGGGTTGGTATGAAGGGTCTCTGCTGAACAAAATCAAGAGTCTCCCAGAATCTGAAAGAGAGGCATTTTGAAAGGTTTCTCGAATGCTGCCAAGCATGTAGTAGAAGCGATAAGTTGCTTTTAAATGAAAAAAATGGCTTGCCTTTATGTGTGCGTATAACGATCAGCAGGTTCAGAATAGTCTAGAATTACAGGACCACAAACCTATTATGGCTTAAGCTTTTTTCAGAAGCTAACAAGTTGTGAAGTATGCTATACTTTGAAGTATAATATCTTGACTGACTGGATGCAGAGGACTAGTGGGGGACACCAGCCAGGGAACCCCCTGGAGAACCCCCAGGGGAAGGAAGCTCAGGGCCAGGGGATTGGTGGTGGGGTGATGATGAGTGGTCAGAGGGACAAGAAGGAGCAGACTGGGAGGAGGCATCAGAAGTAGAAGAGGGGATGAGGCTTCGTGAACAGGGAGAAGCTGCGGCAGAGCACAGTTCAGATTCCGAGGCAGAAGCAGGGGCTGAAAGGCCAGGAGACAGAGAAGCAGGTTGCTGAAGAAGCCAGGGAATCTCCCTACTCCTGCTGCAACCAGCTCCCCTCGCCCTGGTCTCCTTGAACATGCAGAGAAATGAAATGGGCAGAGCAAAGGGTGGCTGTGCACAGACACAGCGTGAGAAACACCATGGAGAGGAGGATCTCCTAGTGGGCACCAGGAAAGCGGGACCTTTAGTCCTCGCAAGACCTAAGAAAGAGTTGCTGAGACCACTAGCCCGGAGCTGTGGTTTGTTTCCTTGAATAAAGAGTTAACTTCAGTGGCCTCGGGTGTTTTGTTGCTGATCTACACCTGACTCCAACCCTGGCATATAATCCTTTTTAGAGTATAATACAGTCATGCTTCCTTCCTAAATCCATTTAAAATTAAACTGCACAAAGTTTAATTTCTGCCCCCCAACCTACTAGGCTGCAGCAGGCTTTGCTACTTCATTTAATGAGAGAGTGGCACTGAAAATGTCAATGGTTTTCTTAGTTTTTCTTTCGTGAATTTTAGTTTTGAGAAAAAAAATAATTGAAATGTGTGCTGAAGCCCAAATAGATTTTCCCGAGCACATGCCCGGCTCCTTAAACATTTCTACTGATCTGCTTTCTGAGGTTGCCAAGAGTATACAGTGGTACCTCTGATTACGGATTTAATTCATTTCGGGGTGCCGTACGCACCCCAAAAAATCTGCAACTAAAGGCGCCACTTCTGCGCAGGGCACGATAGAGCACTTCTATGCACAGAGCGCTTCTGCACATGGCACACACAGCGTTTCTTTGCATGCACGAGCAGCGAAACCCGGAAGTATACGCTTCTGTGTTTGCCGTGGCCATAACCCGAAGATTCCGTAACCTGGAGGTTACGCAACATGAGGTACCACTGTATTGTCAAGTGGCTATCTTGTGATTCCTGATGGTTTAATACAATGGCCATTGATGTTTGACTGGTTAACATTTCCTAAATAGGTGTTAGTGGCTGGATGATTTTTCTTTAATGACCAATCAACCTGTAGGTTTGGGTTTAGTAAGAGTTTTTTTCCTTCCTGTAAGTGCATGGCAGAAAAGAGACTGAATTTGGGCAAAGGCTCTAGTTAGGAGTAAAATACAAGGGTTTTATAGTACTTACAGTTAATCACTTAAAATAGTTTTTTTTAAATTATCGAAACATTGTAAAAAAAAAAAAAAACTTTACTTCAACGCAATATGGTTTTGCCACATCCCCCTACAATCAGTGTCATTTTAAACTGATCCCACTCAAATTGATAATTGTCTTTTCAACCACAGATCTGAGCTGCAAACATTCCAGTCTTTTTTTTTTTTTATTTCAGAAGAGTTCATGCTCAGCAGCTCTGCCAATAGGTGTTAGAAGCATCCCTGATGCAAGTGCAATCCAATATAGATTTAATTTATAGGAACATATATCATCTCAAGAGTCTCTCTCTTCAACTTGCCCAAGCTAGCACTGCTATTTTTAAATGGTAATAATCAGATCAACATTTGTATCCTGTGTTCACTCTGGACTCCTCACTTGTTAAGGTAAATGACAAAAGCACAAATGCAATAGAAGTTTATTTTTAAAATCAAAAAAATCTATATCTAATTTGATTACATGTCATCCAGAAAACACATCTTACTAACCACTCATGCCCTTTTGCATGTGATGTGCTTTCCACAAATCTGAGGCCAGCAAAAAGATTTAAACAACCCCAAATGACATTCAAATTTCTCATACTTAAAAAAATGGGGAAATCTTAACAGCATAAGCAGCTTTAGCCTTTAAAAGCAGGAGGCTTAAAACTTGAAATCAGTTTGAATTCTCTGAGCCAGTCTTTGTCTCTTAGAAAAAAATATGAACAGAGGCACAAACTAGATAACAGCCTTTTATGGGGTACAGAAATTAAAGTAACAGAATTACCTTTCAAAGAGATCCCCAGGGCTTTAATGTAAAAATAGCTATTATTTTATTAGACAAGGCTCTAATCCACAAGCTGCTCAGTAGTACTCCAGACTTCCAAAAGATAATCAATGCCTTCACTGCAAGACTAGATAGGATGGGGAAACAATGCAACCGAAAGCTGCTGGGGAGCCATCTTGTGGTGAGTGTATTTAATCCTTCAGAAAGGTTGTTAAATGGGCTTCAAAAGAATCCTTCTGTCCACAAGAAACCCAACGCATTAAGCTCAGGAGAAGAAGAAAAAAAAACGGGCAAAAACTTTATTGGAAAAAACATTTCTAAAAGTTTTGCATTATAAAAATGTGATCCCAATATTGCAGAGTTTGGTCTGAATGATGGACAACTGTGAACCCAGCCTACTTGTTGGGATAATGTCCAGCCTGCTGGGTCAGTCATGTGAGATGTAAAACTGCAGTCAAGCACAACATGCCTACAGTGGACATGTTAGGGGATGTTTTATACCACTCAGGAGAAGACTTCCTGTTTCCTCCTGAGCTGGGACAGACTTCCACTACATGTGACTTGAAGAGGGTGTGTGGTCTGTTGTACTAGCATGGAGGAGCACACGGCCTCCATGTTCTGATCAGTGTGTGTTTTCCATTTTGTATGTTCCTGTGTGTTAGGAGAAGTGACTGCTAATTCCCTTATGGGACTTTTCATATAAATACAGTGGTACCTCTAGTTACGAACTTAATTCATTCCGGAGGTCCGTTTTTAACCTGAAACTATTCTTAACTAGAGATGTGCTTTCGCTAATGGGGCTGCGCCGCCAGCACACAATTTCCATTCTCATCCTGGGGCAAAGTTCTCAACTTGAGGTAACTCTTCCAGGTTAGCGGAGTTTGTAACCTGAAGCGTTTGTAACCTGAGGCGTTTGTAACTCGAGGTACCATTGTATATAGTTATGTAACCTAAACCTGCCTTCAGGGATCTATCTGGGAACCTGAATGAATCTGTGAGTAAACTACTTTTATATTAACTTTAATCAGATTCTCATGTCTATTCTTTTTAAGCGGGATTAGAAGGGATCTTACCAGGAATCTTGAGTAGTGAGGCTCAGATGATCCAGCAACAAGCCAGCAACAAGCTAACCGCTATGTAATAAAAAGGGGGATGTTTGGAACTCTGCTAGGATATGGAACTTGCTAGCGCAAGTTACGAAGGATATCATTAAATAGCATATCCTCTCCTGCCTCCCTAATCATCTCCACAAGTCACAGTACTACCACCCAAAGGCCTTTTCCCAAGCCTCCCAGGGCCAGCCCACCCATGAGGCAAGGTGAGGCGACTGCTTCGGGCAGCAGGATCCACAGGGGCGGCATAGCCCGCCTCCAAGGAATGCCTCATTCACTGCTGCTGCCACTGTGACAACAACAGCTGTGGTGCACTCCTTGGAGGTTTCCGCACGCCCATGTTCAGCCCACGTCTTCAGCGCCTGCATGGGCTGGGTGACAAGAGCACCTTCTCCGAACTTCCGATCACAGGAACGCAGGAACACCAACGCACCATTTCCGAGGAGCAGGTCCTGGTGCTGTGGACTCACATCTGCTCACGTGAGCACCCAAACGCAGCAGAGTAAACGGAAGCAAAGCTGTGGGGGTTTTGTAGCATACCTAATTTATTTCTGCCAATTAATCAAATAAAAGAACGTAACAAATATGTACGAGAGGAGCAGCTCTCATACAGCCATCCTGTCTCTAGGCAGATCAAAGAAAAAGTACAACAGTACTAGAGATGGAAGTCTTGAAGAGTAGCTTCCGCCCTCTCCTTTCTCACAGCATGAAAGTAAAACAAAGTGATCAGGTGATCCTTGCAATGGGAGGGATGAAAATTGTGATAGGAGGCTGGATCTGCTGTCTTATTGGCAGTCTTTTTCACTCCCCCCCCCCAAGCCGTGCCACCTTTACAGTAGCCCATTTTGTGACCACACTCTTCAACAGCTTTTACCTTACCAGGTATTCTGCATGTTGTAATATACTGTATATCAGTTATACTTCAGATGATAAACTCAGATTCGATACAACAACCAATAACTACTCAATGCATATTTTAGGAGGACTAAGTAGGTTTAAGCCATCAAAACATAAAGTTGAAACAGCAGATTGAAATAGGAGAACTGTAGGATGTGAAAAACACGCCACCCCAAACTTCTGCTGCTCCCAAAGCTAGCTGTACAATAAAGATCTCAGTGCAATATTAAAGACTGCTTTGACATATGTTGCCAGTCAGCTATTTCTCACCTTCTGCTTTCTCCCCATTTCGATAACTGAAAATTTGGAAAACTAAAGAGCTTTGACTCTCATGCAAATTTCAAGCACCCCCAAACTTGTTAGGCATCCTGTTAACTTTCTTTAACAACAACAACAACTATTCTTTACTTGAAAATAAAATATGCTACATAGTGCAAAAACATACATTAGATGTAGGCTTCTTATTAGTACTCCAAAAGAGCACCTGTATAAAGAATCATAGAATCATAGAGTTGGAAGAGACCACAAGGGCCATCGAGTCCAACCCCCTGCCAAGCAGGAAACACCATCAGAGCACTCCTGACATATGGTTGTCAAGCCTCTGCTTAAAGACCTCCAAAGAAGGAGACTCCACCACACTCCTTGGCAGCAAATTCCACTGTCAAACAGCTCTTACTGTCAGGAAGTTCTTCCTAATGTTTAGGTGGAATCTTCTTTCTTGTAGTTTGGATCCATTGCTCCGTCTCCGCTTCTCTGGAGCAGCAGAAAACAACCTTTCTCCCTCCTCTATGTGACATCCTTTTATATATTTGAACATGGCTATCATATCACCCCTTAACCTCCTCTTCTCCAGGCTAAACATGCCCAGCTCCCTTAGCCGTTCCTCATAAGGCATAAGAGATTGGAAGCCCACTTGTTCACTCATAAGTGCCACTGAATGTATTTCCTGGGAAGTGTGCTTGCATCGTGAATACATTACCTAGGCAGGTGGCATATACCAGCAGCTGAGAAACCTCTTCCCTATGGTTCAGCTTTATATTGTGGCAATATCATAAGCAGAGACAGTAAAATTGGCTTCCCATACTACCAGTGTCAGTTTCCTAGTGAAGTTACAATGCATGTGGTAAAGCTACATGATCTATATGCAACCCATGCATGGTCCTTGTATATACATCACCACTGTGATGTGAAAGGCTTACTAAGTGGACAACATTTGGGGTGACTACTACAATACCTATGTAGTATATTAAATGCTCCTAAGGTTCTTCTCAAGTTCTACAATGGGAAATACAGTGGTACCTCGGGTTAAGAACTTAATTCGTTCTGGAGGTCCATTCTTAACCTGAAACTGTTCTTAACCTGAAGCACCACTTTAGCTAATGGGGCCTCCCGCTGCTGCTGTACCGCCACACGGTTTCTGTTGTCATCCTGATGTTCTTAACCCGAGGTACTATTTCTGGGTTAGCGGAGTCTGTAACCTGAAGCATCTGTAACCTGAAGCATATGTAACCCAAGGTACCACTGTGCATTTATGGTGTGAAGGAACAATTGTTTCAGAGGGATCAGGTTGCTGCTCTTTTTTACTTTTCCCTCTTAGACTGTGCTGCTGAATATAAGTATGACATGTCAAGAATCATGCTTTCAAACATAATAAAATATTTCTGAACTGATGTAGGAACATTGCTTCTACATAACCCTCATTTATTGCAACTGAATTATATGACGAAACATTTGATGGATTGCCCTTAAATGACACAATCCTCTAAACCTGTGTACACTGATGTTGTTCTTAGGCAGAGCAGTTATATCCTGGTTGGCATAGAAACAAAGGGGAGCATATCTCTGAAAATGGGGCAATTATTCATGCCTTTCCTCAGTAATGCACTACTCTACACAAATATATCTGAGGACTTTGTGGTATTTGCAGATGTACTTTACGTACACTCTATCTGACATTAAAACTTTATTAAAATGAGATTATTTAATACGTCATCGTGTGCAGTCAGCAAATTCATTATACCTCTAAGGCCAGAAATCTGTGCTACCAATGAATGACAGTGGAAAATTAAAAAGAATTACTTGATAGGCGTGGACTAGTGTTGAAGTCATCTTAGCTAGGTTCAAAAGCTACCATCTGTGTTGTGTTTGCCTATCTCCCTACAGGCAGTGATCCAAAAACTGTGAACTTGCAGATTTCCAATGGCTGGCTAGCTCTTTCATGAGAACAATCAATAATTTTATCTCACTTTTAACTTACATGTGTGTAATTGTCAAGCTACTGAACTGCTAGCCAGTGCTGCCTTTCCATTGAGAATTTGTGTTTTTATTTATTTATTTATTATATATTTTAACACTACCCTTTAATTATGTTCCCAGGCTGACTTACAAATAACAAGCTTAAAAAAAATAAATCTCAATAATAAAAGCAGCATGGAACTGAAACCAAAACTAAAAGTGGAGGTTCTGTGTTTGTTTGTTTGTTTGTTTGTTTTCTAAATAGTCCACCCTGAAAATGTCCTAGAAAAAGCCAGATTCCCCAATGGGGGAAGGCGGTTTGAGCATATTACACCGATCCTGGCCCGATTGCACTGGCTGCCAATCAGCTTTTGGGACCAATTCAAAGTGCTGTTTTTGACCTGTAAAGCCTTAAACATCTCAGGACCACAATACCTAAAGGACTGCCTCTTCCCATATGAACCAACCCAGACTCTGTGATCATCACCTGGGCCCTTCTTTGTGTGCTTCCTCCAAGAGAGGTCCTGAGGGTGGCAACACGAGAACGGGGCCTTTTCTGCAGTGGCTCCCCATTTGTGGAATGCTGTTCCCAGGGAGGTTCCGCTGGTGCCTTCATTATATATCTTTAGGTGCCAGCCAAAACCCTTTCTCTATAACCAGGCCTTTGGCTGATTAACATTATATGGCCTTTTAAAGATGTTTGTGGGAGAGGGGTCATTTTGTTTTATTTTTGATCTACTATATATTTGTGCTCTCATTTCACATGTCTACAAAACTGCCCTGTGGTCTTCAGATGAAGGGCGGTATACGAATTTAATTAATAAATACATCCAACCTTCAACCTATTGATTTGTGACTACTGCTGCCCAGTCACAAATACCCCCTCTTTAGGGAAGGTGATGGACAGACTTGTGGTACAACAATTGTAAGTACAGTGGTACCTGGGTTACATACTTAATTCGTTCCAGAGGTCCATTCTTAACCTGAAACCGTTCTTAACCGGAGGTACCACTTTAGGTAATGGGGCCTCCCGCTGCTGCTGGCGTGCAATTTCTGTTCTTATCCTGGGACAAAGTTCTTAACCTGAGGTACTACTTCTGGGTTAGTGGAGTTTGTAACCTGAGGTGTTTGTACCCCGTGGTACCACTGTACCCTTGAAAGAAGCAGATTGATTTGACCCATTTTAATCTGAGTTTAGGGACTGAGTCAGCCTTGGTCACCTGATGGATGACCTTCATCTGAGAAGTACAGGGGCCGTGTGACCCTGCTATTCTTCATCTCTCAGTGGCTCTTGATACCATTGATCACGGTATCTTTCTCAGCCATCTTAGTGGGATGCATATTGCAGGCATTGTTTTACAGTGGTTCTAACCCCATCTCTAGGATCAGTTTAAGACAATAGCATTAGATGATTGTCTTTTGTCCCCAATGGCAGTTGTGCTTTGGCGTGCCACATCTTGTCCTCAATGCTGTTCAAGATCTATATGGAGTCATTGGTTCCTTTCATTAAGAGATCTGGAGTGAGGGGTCATCAGTAGGCTGGTGATTCACAGTTACAGCCTCTCTGTAACATCTGAATCAGAAGAGGGCATGGAAGCCATGGACAGTTGTTTAGACTCGGTGGCAGGCTGGATGAGGGCCAATAAACTGACTCTCAATCTAGGCAAGGAGGTGTTGTGGGTGGGTGATTAGTCAATTAGTCAATTCCCTTCTTTGATCTGGGTCATATGAGTGGGTTCATAGTCAGGAGGTCCTCCTGGATCCATCATGGTCACAGGTGACCTTTTTGGCGCAGGAGACCTTTGTAGCTAGTAGGGCCTTCTACCTGCTTTGGCTGTATACACAGCCTCTCATGCCTTGTCCCTCACCATTGGAGACAGGATCTCCCCTCATCTTGTCTGCCTAAGCCAAGTGATCTAGCCACCCTATATAATACTGTTCATCCTTCTTTTGCCTACTAAGAGTTCTATCTCCAATCCCTCTCCAGCTGTTGGTTAAGGTCCCCAGGCACAGTTAAACCAATTTTCCCCTGCTCAGACAGAAAGCTTGCCCCATCAAACACATTAAAATACAAATAAAAGACTACATTACACATTAGCCATTAAAACACAGGATTTCTTCACACCCACCAAAGTGACCGGGGCGAGGACAGTGTTGTGCTCTGTGTTTTGTTCTTCCCATGATAGAAACCCACCCTATCACACAGCAACTTTCAGGATATAATTGTTTGTGTGCCCATAACTATGTTGTTTTCAATGAAAATTAGGGAAACAACTCATCCTGGGGTAAAAAATGGTCCTATGGATTGTCCCGCTCAACACAAGTTATGCCTCTGTTTAAAAATACTTAAATAATAATAAAATCATTTCTAGTTTGACTGACATATCTGTTGTGTGTTGCTGTCAAAGGCTTTGATCCCCCAGAGTCATTAATAGCTAGATTTAGTTGGTGAAGCCTAGACGTCTTCCCTTAGGACCTGGTTTCTGATTAATTTCTCTTATTGGCTATGCTATGCTGATGATTATAAAGCCCCTTGTGTGAGAATTGTTCCCACTGCAAGTCTGTGGCATTGATGATTATATTTTGGAATGGTTGTCAAATTTCACTTACAGAAAGCCCGAGAGAGAGAGAGAGAGAGAGAGGGAGAGAGAGAGAACAGATGTGATTAGAAAGTCAGGTGTATAAGCCAACATGAAGGAAAATGTGCAGGCTCACCCACCTTGTTATGTGGATTGGGGCCTCCTCTTCTGTGCCAGTGCTTGATGTACAGAATGATATGAACGCATTTAAAGATGTGCATCCTCATCCAGTCTACATGTACAGAGCCGGATCCAGTCATCCCTGTGCAAATAATGATCAAGATTAATAGAAGAGCCTAGTTGGGTTGGAGGAATGAGCCATCTAACAGTTTACAATTGTGCCCCACACATAAAACAATCTGAACTGATACATGGAAGAATGGTTAATACTGTTTTGCATAAAAAATGGAGGTGGGGATCAATTTTTTGGTAATATCAGTTTTTAATGTTGAGTAAAAACTACACCGGACTGAGAATGGGAGATTAAGGAGATGGATCACTACCAAAAAATAAATAAAAATGAAACTCTCAGTTCCCATATTTCCCTTGAGAAGTCAGTTCCTACATTATATAAAATGAAACAAACATGACAAAAGGATATAAAGTTTTTTGGTGATGCTGTTTTTTTAAAAAAAGAGGAATTCAGCATTACTTTTAATCGGTAATCTGTCTAAAACCTTTGCTCGTTATAGTTGCTTTCTATGAATGTCATAATTAACACCTTTTCAAGCAATATTCTCCTTAATGTGATCTGATAACCAAAATTAGATTTTTTAAAAAATAATAAAAAGTTCTTTCATGCTATGTGAGATAGCAGGTAGATGAAAACACCAGAAAGGGGAAAGGAGAAGAGAGCCCATGGGATGCCGTTCTGAATCTGAATTATTTTCTCTTAGTCTGGTTCTCACATGAATATTCAGTATCAATCAAATAGTGCAACAAATCATGAATTTAATGCATGAATTGGCTATCATGGATGACTCTTTCCTTGTGTTTCCCTTCACTTCAGTTGTATTGCTTCTCACTCAACTCAATTCACACATTCAAGTGTCATTCAGCAACCCTCACTCCTGTGTTATCATGGCTGATGGCACTGATCATCATATGCTGGAACACCCTTCCTTCCACTACAGATGCAAGATACAATGCATATGCTACCATTCCACACTGATGGATGGAGAGAAATTACAAAAGCACAGCTTTTGTGTGATGGGGCATTGATATGGAGTGCCCAGAATATTGTTCCATCCTTTTGGTTATGGAAGGCAGGGCAGAATGGAAAAATGAGGGCCACTGCTAGCCATATATATAGACAGACGTCAAATATACAGTAATCGAGCCCAGAAAAAAAATCAAGAAAAGATCTACCTGTGTGAACCATGCTTAAGTATGTGAAATGACTCAACCGTGAAGCCATTACACCATGAGGGGAACTATTTTTTCCTTGTGGGGTCTCAATTCACGCATGCCAGTCATGTTACAACGACTGAATGATGAACAGGCAGGTGTGAGTCAGATCCAAGTTAGCTCAGGTAAAGAGCTTCACACTAATTAGCTCTGAGGATGGTTTATGAACTAGTTAGAGGTTAAATTAATCTCATTTGTGGCTCAAATTGCAGATTCTGAATTCCAAAATACATATTTATTAGGCACAGTTTAGGAGGAGGAGTTATGGCATGGGCTCATGCTACAAATGCATTACATCCACTATAGGAATTAAAATTATTGTGATAACTTTTCCCCACACACTCCGTCCAGCCATGTTGTTTGGCAACATTTACCGCATGTATTTTGGCTATTGCATAGTATTTCTTTTGCCCCTGCCCACAACAGGAAAACTTAAGATATGAAGGCCCTGGGTCATGAGCGTTGTCAGCTTGGGGTGGTAGGCATGGTGGAAAACAAACTTTTGTAATCAATGTAGTAAAACATAGCCTGGGCCTATATCCCATTGAAAGCAATCATATGACTCTTAGGTTATGTGCAGATTTCTAGTTGCATAAAGATAGAATGATACAGCTACCATAGCTATGGGTATACATGCTCATTCTTTTTGCTCCAACTACAGTTTCTGGTTCAACGTATTTTGCTGGCTTTTTAAATGCTGTGATGCCTGTTTGACTTGAGATCACAATGTTTCTGAAAATGAGTGTACATGGGGCAAGCACTTTGTTGTTTTTAAGCTTTGCTTTTTCTCTGAAAAAATATTGTGACAACTATTTAAGTTCCAACTAAGTCCAATCAAGACAGACCTGCAGAATTCGCCTTGCATCTGTAGAATTTTTGCCTGGAGGTTCATTACACGTGTTGTTCTGGTGATGGAAGAAGAAGAAGAAGAAGAGTTTGGATTTGATATCCTGCCTTTCACTCCCTTTAAGGAGTCTCAAAGCGGCTAACATTCTCCTTTCCCTTCCTCCCCCACAACAAACACTCTGTGAGGCGAGTGGGGCTGAGAGACTTCAAAGAAGTGTGACTGGCCCAAGGTCACCCAGCAGCTGCATGTGGAGGAGCAGAGACGCGAACCCGGTTCCCCAGATTACAAGACTACCGCTCTTAACCACTACACCAAACTGGAGCATGAATGCATCAGCCAGAAATTCATGAGGTTTGCATGTAGCAAATGATGGGGAATCTTCTGCACCTATTGAATTTTTGCCTAGAAGCATTCCGCCCCCAGGGCATGGTTGGAAGCTCAGGACTAAGTATGGAATCACAGAGCATAGTGCACAGGAGCGCACCAACCCTTTACTGCTTTCTTGGCAGGAAAGTTTAGGAGTTTGCCATAACTTACAATCTCTGTGTTTTTTTGGACAAGAAGTGTTAGCCCTAAGCTGAAACCAACTTTGTTTCCCTCTTAATTAAAAGACGTGGGTAAATAGGAATACAGCACTGAGTAAAACTGCTGTAATTGTAGAATTGTATACTATAGTTCATAGAAGAAAATGACTAATTGTATACATTGCAGACGAAAAGGACTTCAATCTTTGTGCAAGCTTCATGTGCCGATATTAGCTGTGGCAAAAGTCTTTTCAGCAGTGCTTTGAGAGGTGCTGGGCAGGGATGTGGGAGGCATGTATGGACTTTTTATTTCCTGTTGTGTCTCCGTATGCTGTCTGCTTATGTGCCTTTACAATTGTGTTGGCAGAGGCAGGGAAATAGGCCACTGGGACACATCTATGTGTCGAGCGGCGTACTGAACCTGAACTGGATTTTGCTCAGAAGTGTGCATATACATTTGCTTGCTTTCAAGCAGCTGAGAATAATTATGTTAGTGTTCTTATTATACGTAGCCCCCCCACACACAGAGAGACTGTCACACAATGTGGATCGAGATTGCCCAAATGCTTTGTTCTTTTCTTGTTCCAATGTCCCAGAATTCTCAGAAGGGCCTCTAATGGGGTGGAAGTATTTTTTTTCTTATTCCTTTAAACCTTCCTCACTTACTACTTAAGCAATTACAGTCAGTAGAGTCCAGGTGGTAATCAGCTCAGTATGAAATTGCTTTCACACTATAATTTTGATAAATGTTCCATGGTAATTTCCACTGTAACACTAACATTAACAGCAGGGATAACTGACACCACTGACTGGCCCCAGGCCAAGTTGACCCAGTGTATTAACTTACAGCAAAGGCAAAGTGGAATGGAGTTGCTTATACACCCAGGTATATCTGCATGGCGATCCCACATACATCTGCTCCATCGGAAGCATTGAGCTCAAGGAATTTGCTCCCTAAGTAAGTCCACAAAGCTTACCAGCCTTACGTTGCTCACATTTTTAGAAAAATGTTTTTTCCCCCATTCCCATCAAAAACATCCAGGTTTGGTAAACAAGAAGTAAAATGCTCCATTTAAAAACTGGATGCACACATAATTATGCAGAAGCTCCACTGGACATAAGATATGCCAGGATACAAATAGAGCTCTGAGGCTGCTACTTTCCATGAATTATGGAATCTTTCCTTGCAAGAGTCTAATAATCATGTGAGTTTGGTATTAGTTTTAACAGTAGCCTTGGGCTAAGTCGTATCAGTTCAGACCAATGGCTCATCATTTCTCTCTGTTTGCTTTATTTATGCGGTTAATGATTGATTTTATGAACCTTCATAGGGAGAGAAGGCATTATAAAAATGTAAAAGTGGGAATGGAAATATTGATTAAAGAAAATTTATTCACTTTTGCCCCAGTTCAGGTGTAACAACAAACTGCTGCGGTGCTCTTCCCTCCCTTAGGGAAAGAGCTGTAGTTCAGTGTTAAAGCATAAGCTATTGCATGCAAAATGCCCAGATCCAGTCTACAGCATCTCCAGGTAGAGCCGGAAAAGACTCTTGGAAAGCTACTGCCTGTCACTGTAGACAATATTGAACTGGATGGACCATTGGCCTGATTCAGTATAAGGCAGCTTACTCTAGGTTAGGGACGCAGGTGGTGCTGTGGGTTAAACCACAGAGCCTAGGACTTGCTGATCAGAAGGTCGCGGTTTGAATCCCCGAAACGGGGTGAGCTCCCATTGGTCGGTCCCAGCTCCTGCCAACCTAGCAGTTTGAAAGCACAAAGTGCAAGTAGATAGATAGGTACCGCTCCGGCGGGAAGGTAAACGCCATTTCCATGCGCTGCTCTGGTTCGCCAGAAGCGGCTTAGTCATGCTAGCCACATGACCCGGAAGCTGTATGCCGGCTCCCTCTGCCTATAGAGCAAGATGAGCGCCGCAACCCCAGAGTCAGCCACGACTGGACCTAATGGTCAGGGGTACCTTTACCTTTACCTTTACTCTAGGTTAGTTTGTGTGGAAGAGGAGCAGATTGATTGATTGGGCTTTCACTTTTGAACTAAGCACAGTGACCAACTGCACCAAGACTTGGAGACTGAAAGTACACTGCGATAAAACCATAGCATTGACCCCACTCACAAGCAACAGAAGTAAGAAGGCATCCTTCAGCAACCTCAGGGGGCAAGCAAAAGTTAAAGTTTTAAAAAAACTTCTCAGGAGGGCAGACAAAACTTTTCTTTCTTCTTGCCAGGAGTATTTGAAGTTGGTGGGCAAAAAGGCCACTGCGTTTGCCCACAATGTGTCAGTCATGACACAGTGTTGTTCCAGAGGCATTGTTGGTGGGGGAGATGGCAGTCCACAATGACCACCGAATTCAGCTGCTCCTGGCTCCTTGAAGTGGCTAAGAATATTTTTGCAAATAAGATGTTGTTGTTTTTAAAGGCATTGCCATCTGCACCATTACTGGCAAGCCTCCAATATTTAGAAAACATCTGCCTCCCTCTGAAAATAGTTTGAGTGCTCCCCACATCACCATCACTGAAAAACATACACCCCAAAACTTCAGAACATATTTCTAATCTGCAGTTCTTTAAATATAATACAACCCTATCCAAAAGACTCGGCTACTTCATCAGTAAAACAACTTTTGTGTTCTATTTTAAGGTTTAACTGATCAAGGTCACTCATTTCTCCTATGTCTTAGTTATGTTACCCTGCAGCCAATAATAGAAATGTTTGGTGGCAAACTGCTTAGTGATATTCATCTCTTGATCTGTCTAAAAACTATCCAATTCCTTATTTATAGTATTCTGAGATTTTGTTATCATAGGATGTTTTCACTCACCTTATGCATCAGCAGAGTCTCCTTGCTAAAGTCATTGGGTAACAGTGGTGTTCTAGAATGTTTTTCATTGTTTTTCTTCCACTTCCTTGGGGCTCAAGTTGCAGTTTCTAATGTGAATTAGCCAGAGAACTGTGGTTAACAAAGGGACAAGGGTTTAAGGTTTCTTCCAAATGGCTCTCAAAGGGGGAATATTTTCACTTCTCCTTTGCCCAATCAGGTGATCCTGGGAGAGAGATCTCAGACAGTTGATATTGGTGTGTCATTCCAACTTTTAATTCCCCCTCAAAGCCAGTTCTGTTGCTCATTTAAAGGTCAAATCGTTTCTGCCCTTTGGAGGGCATTCAGGGAATAGAGCAGCATCACTTTACGTCTTTGTCAAATTGTACACTTTG
The DNA here is from genome assembly GCF_965112155.1 of Podarcis liolepis. Classification (NCBI taxonomy): domain Eukaryota; kingdom Metazoa; phylum Chordata; class Lepidosauria; order Squamata; family Lacertidae; genus Podarcis; species Podarcis liolepis. The sequence continues at coordinate 7,420,291 of NC_139558.1, forward strand.
AAACAGGGAGTCCTTCCAAGTCCAGCAAAAATTGGTTTGGGCTTCCCCCAAGCCTTCCTATAATAAAAACAATTCGGCTGTCATTGTTCACTCTCATCGGAGAATATCGAGCAGACCAAAGGCAAAGTGGGCCTCTTGTGCATGCTGTGGTCTACAGTCCCAAAGCAGAAACCTCAGAAAAGAAATATATGTGAAGGAAAAAGTTATCTCAGGACTGCAATGATTTATTGTGGCTCCAGTGCTAATGGTAGGCACTCCAGTCAGACTTTTAATGTGTAATTTCTGTTAAATTGTTCTGTACTGATTTTTTCCCTTAATCAGCATTGATTTCAATATATTACACTGGTCAAGAACAAATTTGTTGTCTGTGTTTTTTCAGTTGATTTAGGATGAATCTGATGTGCTGAATCCAAAAATCACATTGGTTTTCCTCAATCAGGTCAAGTTTTTGAGCTATGGCCACATGTCGTTTTTTTACGTTTTTGTTCACCTGTACGCTTGTGTGGAGCATTTTAGAAGAAGTTGGTGGGGGTAAAATGCCAGTAGAAGGCCTTGGTGTACTGTGCAGATATTGCGCAGCTTCTTCTCAAGCTTGGAGTGCCAAACCCAAAGATTGGAGACTGTTCGTTGACAGCAGCAAGCGATCACTGTTCTGCTACACAACGGCAACCAGTTTGCCTCTATACCCCTGGCTCACTCGAGTACACTGAAGCAGAACTATGAAGCGGTGAAGTATGTGCTGGAGAAAATTGGTTATGGTCAGCATAAGTGGTTTATTTGTGTTGACCTGAAGATGGTGAACTTTTTGTTGGGACAACAGTTTGTCTTCACCAAGTACCCATGTTTTCTGTGCATGTGGGTTAGTAGGGACCGTGCTCAGCATTACACGAAGAAGGACTGGCCTGTGCGGGAGGAACTGGTGCCTTGCAAAAAAAGGGAACGTTATCAACGACCCTCTGGTGGACAGAGACAGAATACTCTTCCCACCGCTGCACATCAAGCTCGGCTTAATCAAGCAGTTCACCAAGGCTCTGGACAAGGATGGTGACTGCTTCACTTACTTGTGCCAGGCTTTTCCAGGATTGACCATCGAGAAGTTGAAAGCTGGCATCTTTGACGGTCCGCAGAGCCATCAGCTCATCAGAGATCCAGAGTTCGGAAACTCAATGAACGAAGTGGAACTGGAAGTGTGGAAGGCATTTGTTCTGGTAGTGAAGAACTTTCTTGGCAACAATAAGGCCAGAAACTATGCAGAACTTGTCAACAACATGCTGACTGCTTTCAGAAACCTGGGCTGCAACATGAGCGTCAAGATGCACTACCTATTTTCACATATGGACCGGTTTCCTGAGAACCTGGGTTCAATGAGTGTCGAGCAGGGGGAGAGATTCCATCAGGACATGAAAGAGGATGGAGACCAGGTATCAGGGTCGCTGGGACGCAGTCATGATGGCTGACTACTGTTGGACTCTGAAGAGAGACCTCCCTGCCGCTGAGCATTCCAGGAGTTCCAAGAAAAGGAAGTTCAAGCCCTGAAGTTTGAAAAATGGTGAAGCAACATGCAATTTACGTGTACTTACCTTTATCAATGCCCACCATTCAGTTTACAGTAAACCTGACCTGATGGAGAGAAACGGATGCCATTTCCTGATTCAGCAGTGCAAAAATACCCTAAATCAGTTGTAGAAATCTAGACAACATTCAAAAAGTAAAAAATTGTTGCCAGTGTTATTTGTGTGATTTTTTAAAAAATGCTCTTGGAGTAGAAGAGCAGGAAATATATAATTAGCTGAAATAACGATTTGTTTGTTTACATGAGGAGGTATATGCCACTTGTTCATAAAAATATCTAAGTGGTGAACATAATATACAAATGTACATAGCAAGTGTATTGAAACCATCATGAAAACAATGCGAAACCCAGCACACTTTAGGGATGCCAAAATTATCCATCTCTTTAAAAAAGGTGATAGAACAGATTGTGAAAACTATCGAGGCATCTCTTTATTAGCTGCGGCCGGCAAAATTCTTGCTAACCTTTTCCTAACTATATCTGAGGCTACCCTTCCAGCTGTTCAAAGGCCACAATCTCACCCTGAGCAGGGACACTGGAGAATCCAATGGAAATGGGAGGAGAAATTGCAGATATTTGCTTATCCATCCCATGTCTAGCATGGAAATCAATCCAGCAAATATGATCATTATTTTCTGTTGCATTCAGTCTGCAATCAATATTTAATTGATTACGTTCCCTCTGCATTTGCATTGTGTTTGCGTTGTAGTGAAGGGGTGGGATTATGTAATCTCAACATAACTTTAATAAATTATGTTATTTCACCACAGTAGACTGTGAGACCAAAAACTTAAGTGTTTGATGGAAGATGATCTGCAGTGAGATGGAAAATGGCTCTGCAAGTGGCAAATACAGGGTTGAACAGAAATGATGCCTTCTTACATCCCTACCCCTGATTAATGGCTTATCCACACTTCTGTTTGTTCCATGATTTCTTCTTCTTCTTTTGCGATCACTCGTGGCCAAGTAAGATTGTCTTCCATAAACATGGTTTTAACAATGAGTCTGTAAGTGACTATAGAGACCAATTCTGGATCCACACATCCTATCACAGTGGGGACATTGGTTTCTGGGTGGGAGTTGATCATGGTGAGAGTTTGCCAAGCGTACCTTCCTCTTAGCACGTTTCTCCCATTCGTTCTGAGTCTGAGTGTCTTCAAAGCCCACGTAAAGGCTGTTCTCCAATTGGAGCAATTGCATGCAAGTGTTTCCCAATTGTTGGTATTTGCATGTTGAGGTCCCCAAGCCACCCCCCAATAACTCACACATCACACCTCAATTTTGGTTTGGGTTTTTAGCGCGATTTTGGCCACAACTTTATTTAAATACATCCAAGTGAGTGGTTGCTTAGGCATTGGTTCTGACTATCTGTCCTTGCCCAGGGGACAGAACTGACTTCCGGATTCCAGCGAAAGCCAGTGCGGGAAACAAATTTTGGGGAGAAAATGAAGCTGGGCCTCAGTCCCTCACTTCTCACCCTCATGCTCCTGGTGGCTTGCACGGCCCAAGTCCAATGCCAGGGACAAGGACGAAAAGAATGGCAAGCCCCTGGATTCCTTTAACAAAATTCCCTTTCCGCAGCACCATTGGAGGGGTAGGCACTTACCCCTCCACCAACCAATTTGAACCAATGCCTAACCACCAACCTTACAAGTTGTGACGATTTGCTACGCAGTAGGCAAAAACCAAATGGCACCAGCCAATCAGCCAGATGGACAAATTCCTACCAGGCCCCTGCCTCAAAGCAGACAACCTCATGACAGGCATAGCAAGGTCAAGCGAACAACCCCCCCAATACAGGGAGGGTGGGCGGGTGATCCGGTGCAAGCAGCCAAGAGGATGCCCAAAGTTGGGCGACCAGTATTTAAAACCTCTGACTCCTCCTTCAAAATTGGCAACAAGCAGTTCTCCCCAGCGACCCAATTAACCAATTGGGGTGGCTTGTATCCCCCACCACAACACACGCTCTCTGCTAGGGAGAACACATTTTATACTACATTTTTTTAAAAAAAATGTGTTGAGACAGTCTTTAAACCTCTTTTGTTGACCACCAGCATTACACTTTCCATTTTTTAAGTTTGGAATAGAGTAGTTGCTTTGGAAGGCGATCATCAGGCATTCGCACAACATGACCAGTCCAACGAAGTTGATGTTGAAGAATCATTGCTTCAAAACTAGTGATCTTTGCTTCTTCTAGTACACTGGTATTAGTTCGCCTGTCTTCATGTGGACGAGCCCTAAGTTAATGTGCTTTTTGCAAAGCAGCATCAAATTCTGTTGGGAAACATTTTCATCTGGAGTAAGATGATTTCATTTCCTAAAGCATGTAATAGTGTTTTGTGTCTCTCCAGTGGAGGAGAAAATATTTTCAGTCAGAAGGAAACACTTTAGAAAGTTGCCTTTTGTTTTAGTTGTCACTTTTCATGCTATCCTGAATAATATAGTGGGGGCAGAAAGAGAGAAGAGAGAATCTTTCTTACAATCAAGCAAGAGCTCAAAACACAAAGGTAGTATCAAAGCGTAGTTTAGGAGCCACCGTGGGCATACTTGAAGGGACAGAAGCTGCGAGGAACAAAAGGTATTATCAGAAAAAAGATTGCAAAGATGAGAAAGATGAGCTGAAAGAGAAGAAAGTTAGAGAATTCGAGTGATCAAGGTACTCTGAAAAAGCAATAAGCACAATAATTAGAAATTCACACACACATAAATACGTTGCAACTTACCAACAGTTGTCAGAAAACATCTACCATGCCCTTTCAGATTCTGGAAAAGATGTTTTTATTCCATTTTGTAAAGATGTCAGCCAAGAATAAATGTATTCATGACTGTAGGGATATTTTAAAGTGCTAATATCAAATATGTCAGAGAAAGAGAAAAATGTGACAGCAACAAAAACAATTGAGATATATTAAAAATGTGTGTGCATATGTGTATCTACATGTAATGTTGCAAACTCCTTACTTTCCCAAGAGGCAATAAGCTGCAGGAAGAATGCTATCTAAATTTGGTTTTCTTTGGATGAATCATCACTGGATGATTACAGTGTTTTAGTCATATTTGCTTCACTTAGAAATAAATAGCATAAGCGGAGAGAAACTGCATGTGCACTTTCACTATCCAGTAAATCTGCAACCCCAAACATTTCCAAGAAGAGGCATTCTGTACCCTGAAGCACTCTGAGCCTTCAGCTATCCATCCTCTGTCCCCCAAACTGATTCTTTCATTACTTCACAGACATACACTCACACACCTTCAATGAAACCCCTGATCTCCTTTGCTGGTGTTGGAGTGGTGTTTGGCCCTGAGTGCAAGCTTCCCGTGGGGATGTGTGCATGCGCTTGTCCAATCATATGGCAGATTCTGTGTGAGAGTGGTGCATTGTGTGGGCGCGTGATGTTTACTTAGGACTCTTGGCATGAGAACATCATAAGAGGCCTGCTGGATCAGACCAAAAGCCTTTCCCGTGCAGTATCCTGTTCTGACAATGGCAAACTGGCTTGCTTATGAAAAAGCTCAGAGGCTAGGCATGAGCAAAAGAGCATTCTCTCCACAGGCGATTCCCAGCAAATGGTATTCAGCAGCATACTGACTCCAATAGTAGAAGTGGAACACAGAATTAGCTGCCACGGCTAGTAGCATGTACAGGCAATGTGTGAACTGGCTCTAAATATTATTCCAATGGGAATTGGTCTGATTTGCTGCATTTTCATATATATGAAAGGAAAGCACCAAATATTTATATGACAAAACACTTATTTGTAAGCATGCTTTGTGCTGTGGGACTATCTTGTATCAATGGCAGGTTTTCTGCACAGCTGTATGATGATAATGGACATTTAGGGAAATGGTCAAAATCCAATGCATTTTTATGTCTATTTCTGAATACTCAAAGACTACAAAGCAAAAAGTAGGCTTATGTGCTGACTTCATTTCAATCAAGTACATTAGCCGACATCTTAAGAGTACAACAGCTAAGCTAAAGTAATAATGGACTTTGCTTGAACATTCAACTAAAACATTAATGTCAGCCTACAGACATCATGGCTTCTTTTTCGTATAGGAGGAAGAAAATGCAGAATATGATGGTGATTCTTGAAGGGAAGATAGACATCTTTAACTCTTTTGACCTTGGATATTTTAAACTAAAGTAAACATTCTTCTGCTTAAAATTGATTTTGAAAATTATAATGAAACAGTCCTCTGGGTTTCAGGTGGTTGTGGTTCAAGTAGTGTGAAATTGTTCCTGTCATAAAAATAATAACAATAAAATAAAAATTACGCTCAGTTATGGCCAAATATTCCCATAGGATAGCTTGGGGTGGGGGGTGGGGGATGAGTCAGATAAAAAACTCTCCATAATAGTTATAATTAAAATTAAGAAAAAGAGCAACAGAATCTGAAAGGACCAGGAGCACTTCCAAAGGCAGAAAAGTTTTCCAGCTATTTTGGCCAGCCTCTCTGAGGTGGGAGTTGCACAACACAGCTGCCACCACTGAAAATAACAATTTTCTTCTACTGCAGGTGTGCACAAAAGCATGGTTCTCTTACAATAGTGCTGGGAAGGGTGGGGATGCTTACCTGGCTTCCTGGCTCCAAGGTCTGCCGTTATCAAGATGGGGAATGATGCCGCAGGGGGCAAGTTGTTGCATTCCTAGAAGTGGGACCAGCAGATTGGCTTCCCTGCTGGGCTGAAACCACCAACCTCCTCAAACCTCTCCGAGCTTCTCCACACCTTTGTTTGCCCTGCCACTTTAGGGCTGAATCAGGACAAACGGCAATTAGGTTTTATGTGGGTTGTGATTTTATTCTGGTTTAGTGTTAAGGAGTGGATTTACCAGGGGAAAGCAGCAGGGCAAAGGCAAAACCACTCAGACCCATGTTGGATAATGCAGGACAAACGGAAAACTCATTGGACCCATGGTTTCTAGGTATTTGGATCGGTAGCAAATGATGGGCTCAAAGCTCCTTCATCCCATCTCTCTTTCCTCATCCTTTCTCCATTGTTTCATTGAACCAGAGTTTTCTGTGATTAGTGTGATTTCAGCAATCCCTCTTACAGTGGTACCTCGGGTTACATACGCTTCAGGTTACAGACGCTTCAGGTTACAGACTCCGCTAACCCAGAAATAGTACCTCGGGTTATGAACTTTGCTTCAGGATGAGAACAGAAATCGTGCTCCAGTGGCACAGCAGCAGCAGGAGGCCCCATTAGCTAAAGTGGTGCTTCAGATTAAGAACAGTTTCAGGTTAAGAATGGACCTCCGGAATGAATTAAGTACTTAACCTGAGGTACCACTGTACAAGGCTAAAAGTTTGAGGATCAGAGCAGGCATGTAAGGGGAATTTAGCCCTGCTGATGTCTTGAGGAAATTCCCTCCTCTGAAGGTGATATTTTAGATTGGGGAAGAGATCCCTTCCTGTCGTCATTGGGGATTTTCTCCCAAAGCAAATTCTACCTTCATCAGATAATTTTCTAGGCCACAGCAGGGGAAGAAGTGGTCACTCCACCAGTTAATACAATTAACTTAGTAGGTTTGGTTTTTTTAACTGTTTTGAGGGGAATGAAGGAGGAGTCTGTTTGGTTAACATCTTGCAGTGGGTCAACCTGATTTTGCGTTCTCAAACCTGCTTGCAAATTGGAGCAGAATCATCAGTCAGTTTACAGACATTTTTGCTATGCTGTTTCAGTCTCCAAATGTGTGCATAAAAGGGGTGTGTGTGTGTGTGTGTTGCATAGAAAATGGTTATTTCAGAGTGCAGTTCAATATAAGGGCATAGGTGATAATTAAAGTGAGTGTTCAGGTTGCTTATAAAAACACTCTAGTTCTCTAAAAATATATAGAGAGTAATTAACACTATAAAGAAAACAGTCAAGCTTTGTGTACATCCATATGTTTGTGAAATGAAGGAGCAAGTTTTATTCATTGTGCTTAACAATAGTTCATACAAAAGTACAGTTGAGCAAAAATTCTGCATATAACAAAAGAATGAAACTTTAAGAACAATAAACATGCCCTCATTAAAATCCTATAGCTGCATTTGATTAGGGAACAGCAAACCTAAGCTAATAATACATCACTCTTCCGAAGTATTGTTGTTAATCACTTTATATTCTCCAATTCCAGAATATAAAGCAAGGAAGTACAAACAATCTTTTCTTCTGATGTTAAATGTCTTTGTTTGGAAGTAAATCCATTGATCCACCTAGCTCAGTGGTTCTGAAAACTGCCGAGGGACACCAGTAACAAAATATTGGTACATGGGTATTTACAAAATGGCGTCATGTGGAGGCAGTTTGGCATAATCAAATGGAAATCACTAATTTCATTTTCTGGTATTTAATCTATATTTGGAAATGGCTAAATTCTTTGGTACAGCATTTTCCTTGTGGCAAGGTGTAGCACAGCTCTGCTTTCCTCAAGCTAAGTACAGACATTTGTTCTGGAGTTACTATGACAGCCTTTCCATTTTAGGCAGAATTTATTGACCCGGAGGCTGTATGTAGAAAAGGCCTTTTCTTTAAAAAAATTCCCTCTCAAAAGGAGGTATTCCTTCTCCCATTCTCTTTTCACACTCCACTTGAACCTCATTCCCCTCTCTCAGTTCCCCATCCACCTCTCTGGTCCTTTTGCATTCACTTCTTCCTCCTATAATAGTTCCCCCCTCTTACCCCCTTCCTTCTTATTCCTTGTTTATTTTATTACCAATAATAAATATTAACCTTTTATGTATCTTTCTAATTTCCTTCAGCACTTCCTCTGGCCGTTTCCCCTCAAATGAGGGAGAATTTTTCTCTCTGCCCCCAAGGTGCTTGTCTCTCTACCACCATTAATCAGCATGGAAGCCAATGGCACAGCTAGTGGGCAGGGCAGGCAAGCGAGAAGGCATTGGGCAGGCTGTGCCACTGAGACACACCTGTAAGTGGTCCAAGGCCCACTGGGGTATTGTGTTCCCCTGTCTGAGAAACACTGATCTAATTCATTCCTGTCTGTACCAGTGGTGGTGTTGGTTGGTTTTCAGCTTCCGATGGGATTTGGAGTCCAACAATATCTGGAAGGCCCCACCCCTGGTGGTGGCTCTTCAGGTTCTCTGACAGGAATATCTCTCAGCCTTATCTGGAAATGTTGAGGATTGAAATTCAGACCGTTCACATACATAGCCTATACTCTCCTACGAAGCCATTTGAGGGGAACATTTGGCCCTTTGTGAAATTTTGCCGTCTCAAAAAAAGAAAACACCTCTAGATGTTTGCTCATCCCTTCCGAGTTGCTGAACATGGCTGCTGCATGTAATCCAAATATGTCTCTTGGGTGGAGACCCTCTTTTCTGGTACTGATGCTTGACAAATGACTGTCAATGTTTCACTCTATTTCACCCGTTGATGAGATGTTGAAGATACCATTAAAATAATGTCCATTAGAGCTTTTGCTAGAGCTGTCTTTCGTCAGGTTTCAGCCTCCTTCCTGGGAGTCTCTAGAAATTCAATTTCTGAGTGACTCACGAAGCCGGACACAGCTCACCAACATGTCATTGGCATTTCCATCTCATTTCACATCAGAAACAAGAGAAGAGCTATCACACATTCAGCTGCAAGTGCACTGAATGACGAGTCCTCAAGTGTTAAGAAGTGACAGGCATGTGTGAGTGAATCAACCCTTTCCAGATATATGCTAAGCCTGCCATATGGATGACACCCTAGGAGAGAACACCACCCTGGTGATTATTTCTTTCCCCTCCCCATAGGAAACATGATGTGGTCCCCATGGGAAACATAAGCCCTGTTCATCCATTATTCATTTGCAAGGGATAAGTGTACAAAGCAAGGAATGGGCTCATTCTTTTAGCCACTCGCTACTTTCCTTATTATTTATTTATTTTTGCAAAGTTAACATATTCTATTTAGCAATTTTTTTAAAAAAAATCACTCCATAACCACATGTTGTTCAGTTAGTTGTGTGAGCAGAAACCACAATGTTCCTGTTCACAAACAGAGGCAATGCACGTTTGGGTTGTGGAGAGCCACTCCTGGTGAGCAGAAGTTCATGTACTGGGTTTCTGCACACACAGATGTGATGTTGGGGTAGGACGAAAAGCATGGTCTTGCTCCTTGCTCTGCATGCTTATGCTAGAAACGTGATAAAAGGACTGTTGCTATCAGCCAATGGAACTAAATGTGGGCATGGAAACATACAGTGAAGAGAACCGGGAGGTGGGACATGAGCTTTTGGAATTGGGTAGCCTGCAACACCAAGGAGGAGCAGCATGAAAATGTCCCTTCAAAATATGACTCGGGCAATTCTGCTGCATCAAAAGGGACTTGCTGAGGAAAAAGGCTCTCCTGAAAAAATTATGGCTTTTAAAGGTGTTTTTATGCTGGAAAAGGCATTCCTCCAGTGTTAAGACTCCTTTTCCAAACGGCAAACTGAGAATTTGGCTTTCCACCTGTCATGGTTACCTTGTACAGAAGACAATTTGAGAGAGAATGTGTGGAGGCAAAACTGAGGTCACCACACCTTTTCCACAGCCTGAGCTCCATGCATTAACTGGTTCTTCTGCGCAAAAGCTGAATATGCAGGTGTGGAATGTGTATTTTTTAAATTGAAGAAAACCCCCGCATTGTATATGACTACAATGGGTTTCTGAGAAATGTAAGTTATCTGTCTCCCTGCCTCCAGGTTCCTGAAGGGGCTAAGTACAGGACTATAACAAGAGTGCAAAACAGCAACATTTCAATAGCCTCATAACTGACCTGACCTGTCTTTGCACAACAACTGTGAGATTTGACAATAACATGATAGTAGTGATATTTTGCAGAATCTGCTGTTAAACAAACTCATAAAATGTGACAATAAAAGACGAAAACAAACATAAATTTTATCTGTTCATTTGAGTGAATCTGTATTAAAATATTCTTTGTCAGATACAGTTCCCCTTCTCCCGCCGGCTCCAGGCCTTGAAAAACAGCAGATCGGCATACCAATTCAATTCATACTTAAAGAGATGCTCCAAATTATATGGAGCACTGCGTGTAGGTAATGTTTATTGTTCCCTTAGGTTTACTGACTTCTCTGTGCAATGTCATTTAGAAAACAGAAGGGGCAGCTATCATGCTTTTCTATACCTAGTGTAATTATGTTATTTTCTGTTAGCATTTGACCCATATTGTTGTAACACAGGACGGGAGTGTTCTTTAGAGTCTGGAGGAAAAATACCTAGTGGAATATAAACCTTTCCTAGTTCATTTTTAAGCATAACTAATATGAACAAATGTATGCAGAACTTCAACCAAATTTTGTTAGTAACTGAGACCTTGGCTCCCCTTACTATTTATATTGTTGAATCCAGTCAAAGGCAGAGGTTCATAAATTAAGAGCCTTCCTCAGATATAGAAATGAACAAGCGGGAGACTGCAGCAAAAATGTGGTAGTATACCCCTTGTGTGTTACCTTGGTCTGCGACTGTGGGAAAACTAAAGTCAGCATCAATACCAGGAGTATACCTACTGAACTTTTATAAGAGCAACCAGTCAGCATGCAAGTTACTGGCGCACGAGACGTCTGCATGCAGCCAAGTGTCTAATTTAGCCAGCGATAAGGTCTGAGGTTGATAACATAAGGATATATATAAGTAGATTGACATTTGCTGCCACCTAAGAGGCATGCGGGTGGCACTGTGGGTTAAACCACAGAGCCTAGGACTTGCCAATCAGAAGGTCGGCGGTTTGAATCCCCGCGATGGGGTGAGCTCCCGTTGCTCGGTCCCTGCTCCTGCCAACCTAGCAGTTCAAAAGCACGTCAAAGTGCAAGTAGATAAATAGGTACCGCTCTGGCGGGAAGGTAAATGGCGTTTCCGTGTGCTGCTCTGGTTCACCAGAAGCGGCTTAGTCATGCTGGCCACATGACCCAGAAGCTGTACGCCAGCTCCCTCAGCCAATAAAGCGAAATGAGCGCCACAGCCCCAGAGTCGGTCATGACTGGACCTAATGGTCAGGGGTACCTTTACCTTTTAAGAGGTATGGGGATTTTTGACTGGGAATCCAAATCAGCATCAGCTCTGACCTGCAATGTTATCAATGGACAATATTGCAGGGCTCCTCTAAGCTAGTCTTTCGGCACAGCCCTCTAACTGAAGCATAACAATGAAATGCACTTCAGGTTTGTTGTAAACCACTGAGATCCAGGCGAGTATGAACTGCAATGACTCCAGTGTGAACCCAAGTGCTGTAATACTTAACACAGAGCTCTTTAGACCTAGGAGCTGCGCTACTGCCTTCTGTGAATTGCAGAAATTTGGAGAAGACATTACCCAATTTTCTTCAATGTCTGAGATATTGGGTACTCATTCCCATTAGATGTGTAGAACGTGCCCTAGTTCATAGAAACAGGGCATTTCCTATGTCGAATGAGCTCTGTGTCCACTATTAAAACACTTAAATGCATACTACAATCATTGGGATGGGAAAACAAGGGTGGAATCTGGCATTGACCTTGATTGTACATCTATTTTTGAGACTTAAGTAGTATATTTAGTATAACAGAGAAATAGCAACTTCTTTTTGTAAGCTCACACCTTTCAATAGATGCAGAATTTGTACGCTACATATTTGGAAAGTTAAACTCTTACTTCTTTTTTGTCAGCTTCAGAACTTTAACCTTTGAACTTTAACCATGGTGCACAATCATCAAATGGCAGCCTTCTAATTGCTGCATTTGAAAGGTTTCTTTGGTTGAAAACAGGTACAGTGGTACCTCAGGTTACAGACGCTTCAGGTTACAGACTCCGCTAACCCAGAAATAGTACCTCGGGTTAAGAACTTTGCTTCAGGATGAGAACAGAAATCGTGGGGTGGCAGCAGCAGGAGGCCCCATTAGCTAAAGTGGTACCTCAGGTTAAGAACAGTTTCAGGTTAAGAACGGACCTCCAGAACGAATTAAGTTCTTAACCTGAGGTACCACTGTAGTTTGTTACAGTCATCATTTATTAATCTTATATTTTGAGTATAAAAAGCAAATAGCTTTTATAGCTAATAAAGAGGAAATGCATCACCCAAAAGAGGACACAAATTTACATATGTTCTGGTGAAAAGGTGGGATCTGAAATATCTTAATAAATAATAACTGGACCATAGAACTTTTGCATAGGCAGATGTGTTCTACCATAGAGCTATGGCTATTATGCATGCATAATGTGTTCAGTGGATATAGGAACCATCACACACACAATATATATATTCTTTATATTGTCTGTGATATTTCAGACTTTGTCTCATTTTTCCCAGGTTATGCTAATGTAGACCAAAATAAACACAATAGTTTGAGAACCATATTTAAGGTGTTAATTGAGTGATATACAGTAAGTTGGCACCATTTAGCTATAATTGGAAGACTGAGCATCATCTAAAAACGTAAACCAAAACCCCCATAATTGCTTTGTTTTTATTTTTAGTTCTAAACAACATGACTGGGAGATTTTGCCTGAGGGAACAGGTAAAAGGATTGTATCTGGTCCCTTTCCAGTTCAATCTAGAGAGAGAGAAAAAGAGACAGGATGTCAGCTACTTTTGGACAATTGGCTCCTATTAGGCCCCATCCATCCCAGCTGTGGCTAATTTAAAGAGTCACAGGTGCAGCAGTAATCTGTCAGCGGGAATAGTGGCAGTATGGGCATTCAGCTGCATTAACACCCTGCAGCATAGACCTTGGCTTTCCTTTAGGCTACTGCTCCAAAGGAGTCAAATGATGGAGATTAATCACCAGCACAAATTTGACCAGGTGAAGGCAGAGGCTGGTGGTGTAGGGACGTTTTGGAAAAAACAGTCCATGTTTATGTGATTCTCCTTTGTCCCTCCCAAAAATAGTGGAACTACTATTTTATTCCCTAACGTACAGCTTTTATTCTCTGGGTGATGTTATATACTTACATTAGCCCTCTTAAGGGATTCACACATTCTTATTTTCTCCTCATTTTTGCATCGACTATGCCTATAACTTTCTTTACCTTTCTCATTTCTGCCTGCCTTTTTTTCTTCTTTTCCCATAAGAACATTGCTTGGTTGGTGGTGTGATGGATAGATCTCATGTGACTCAGGTCATGCCCATATGGGTGGATGTTTTTACATATGACTTGAATAGCGTAAGAGGAACTGTGGAAATGGTAGCAAGTAGACCACCCAGGTACCATTAAATTTTTGCATTGGCGCTATTGTCTGGTACTGAGCTCTCAGGTGATTCAAAGTGTATTTCTCCATTCACAAAACGATAGATAAATGGCTTAATTGCTTTCAGTTTGTATATCAGAAGATCTACATGACTGTAACTGTGGTACTTGGTACACTTAAAAGTTGAATTAGGCTGAAATTGTGCACTTTGTGAAACACAAATTATAGCATCACTGAATATATATTCATCTTAATGGATAAAAACGTTTTAAATCATCAAGTGCTGCTTATGAAGCCTAAAAAGCTTCAGTTATTTTGAAGCATTTGAAATTGACAAAATTGTCAAAATTGCATACAAACATGTAATGGTTTTTACTTGTGAAGACCATTCTCACATTCTTGGGATGCATAACAATAAGAACAGATCTCTGCTGTTACATTGACGTTTTCTTGGATGTTTGCGTATTGCATTGGGCAATGAAAGGCCATTTGCTTTTTGCCCATTGTGGAATTCTGAAGCAGCTGAGTACCCAGAAACATCCCAAAAATGCATACCCAACTAAACCAAAAAGTGCAGATATGAGCTGGTTTACACATGCTGATGACAAAATGATAGAATCTGGAGGTGATAGATGGCAGGTGGGTCTAACTTTTTTTAATGCTCCCCTGTGTTAAAAACAACCTGATGTGGCAGAGCAACTGGGCCCAAACCTTTATATCTACCATACATCTGCAGGGAGGTATTTTCCTTTCACATTACAGTGGAACCTTGGGTTACGTACCATCCTCCTTACGAATGCTTCGGGTAACGAGCTCCGCTAATCCGGAAGTAGATGCCCCTAGTTGCGAACTTTGCCCCGGGATGCGAGCGGAAGTCATGCGCCGGTGGCACGGCAGATCATGTCCTCCTCCCAGAGAACACACGTTGCTGTGAGATCATCAAGACTGACCTCACTACTGTTGTGGGTGGGAGTGATTGGATAACCACAACAACCCAATTGGTGGTCCCCTGGTTGCTGGGGTAAATCCGGCCAATGGGATCATTTCATACATTAACCGAGGGGCACATATATACCGCTGCACGTTGCGTTGAGCTTCCTTTTTCGCCTCGTGCATCGGATCACCTGCCCACCCTCCTTATATTTAGGGATCATTATGACCTTCCTATGCTGTCGTGGGTCGTCCGCTGTTGGGGCAGGGGCCCGGTAGGAATTTTCCCATTTGGCTGATTGAATCATAGAATAGAATCATAGAGTTGGAAGAGACCACAAGGGCCATCGAGTCCAACCCCCTGCCAAGCAGGAAACACCATCAGAGCACTCCTGACATATGGTTGTCAAGCCTCTCCTTAAAGACCTCCAAAGAAGGAGACTCCACCACACTCCTTGGCAGCAAATTCCACTGTCGAACAGCTCTTACTGTCAGGAAGTTCTTCCTAATGTTTAGGTGGAATCTTCTTTCTTGTAGTTTGGATCCATTGCTCCGTGTCTGCTTCTCTGGAGCAGCAGAAAACAACCTTTCTCCCTCCTCTATATGACATCCTTTTATATATTTGAACATGGCTATCATATCACCCCTTATGGCTTGTGCCATTTGGGTTTCGCCTGCCGCGTAGCAAATCGTCACAACTTTGTAAGGTTTGGCGGTTAGGCATTGGTTCAATGGTGGTGGAGGGGATGTGGATAGGCTGTGCCTGCCCCTCCAATGCTAGGGTATTTCGTTAAAGGAATCCAGGGGCTCGCCTTGCTTTTGTCCGATCCCCTTCCAGAGCCCCTGGGAGCATCTGGGGTGAGCTCGAGTCTGAACCTGGTCCAATGTTTTCCCGTACTGACATCTGCCGGAGTCCAGGCATCAGTGCTGCCCTGCTGAGGTCAGGTGCAGCTAGTCAGGAACCAATGCCTAAGCAAACCACTCATCATCTGTAATCAATAAAGTTGTCGCCAAAATTATGCCAATAACCTTAAACTAAATTCCGTGTCAATTGTGCCTTTATTTATTGGGGGAAGTCTCGGAATCTTAACATGCAATAGCGGGAGGCCCCATTAGAGAAAGCGCGCCTCATGCTAAGAACGATTTCGGCTTAAGAACGGACCTCCGGAACGAATTAAGTTCATAACCGGAGGTACCACTGTATAGGAGACTCCAAGGCCATACCCCCCACTTGAAGTTTGAAATGGTAGGGCTTTATCTACACATACAGTAAAATGAGATGTTAAAATACTGAAGTAACACAGACTGAAGGAATCTCATGATCTAAAGTTCTCCTACATAAGGGAGGCTGAGAAGGGAGTCTTCTCGTCTGTGCAGCCCAGGAGCTCCATGCACACTGCCCAGGCTGGCGCCTCGGAGAGGTCACTTTGGTGCTGCTAACAGAGGCAGCGGTCATGAGTTACCAGCCCCTGCATCTACAGCAGGGCTGTGATTCTCCAGAGATCTGACTTCACCTCCAGAGGTGTACTCCATTGTTTCTCAAGACAGACTGATGCCAACAACAAACATCCCTGCAAACTTAATACTAGAATCTTAGTTTTTCATTGCTTACTTGGGTTTCTTCTTCAGGAAATTTCTTTTTACCTACGGGAGCGTTCAGAAAATGGCCCAACCCCACGTATAGCATGAAGCGGTATAAACCTCTCTGCTACCTCAGCATTCTATCTATTTCATTCTGCTTCATGTGTAAAGCAAGTCTGAGAGGGATTCAAAAGTAGGAAATTAGATTACATCTACAACATCCTCCAGCGTAATATTGTTTCTGTCCTGATTGCCTCGTTGTGTTCACTGTATCCAATGATGGGGGATCACATTTGCTACTTCATTCTACTTTGTCCTATAATTTTCCATACCTTTTTTTTATCATCCGCATTCATTTTTCTGGTATCCAATTTCTCTACTTCCCTTTCTTTCCTTGCTTATAGAATGGCTTATCCTTTCCCAATGACTTTGGGAGCAATCCTAGAGCAAGATTTGCAAGCATGGACAGGCTAGGATCCAGCAGATACAGGCTTAACTCTCTCATCCTCAGGCTGGCTCCACTGCAACTCAATTGGGACCCAGCCGGCTGAGCAATCCCAAATAAGTTGAGCTGGCAGAAAGGGCAGTGCATATTAAACACTGTTTTAAAGGCTTGTTTCCCCCCTGGCAGGCTTAGGCTGACACAACCAGTAGTAACCCCACTTCTTTGGATCTGGTGTAAACGCTGGTTTAACGTATACTGGGGTTGCTTTGTGCCATCTTCTTGTGTGTAGGATTGCTGCCTAAGGCTGCAAACGACACCTCACTTAAGTGGGAGTAAGCCCCATTGAATTCAATGGGACTTGCTTCTCAATAGAGATTGTTAGGATTGCAATCTCATTTTCCATTCTTTTCTTGCTGTCCATCTTTTTTCTGCGTTTCGTACAGTTGTTCACTCGGTTTTTCTTTATCTATCTGATATCGGGGTTTATTCTATTGAGGGATGTGCAGGGGGGTGGAAATGTATTTTTCTCTGTTTTGGATTTAATGTTGTTTTCCTTCTGGCTGAGCTGAGCTTTCATCTCTTTTTTAAAAATTCATATTCAGTTCATTTGTACTTGGGTTCCAGTTCACATTTCATAAATCAGAACAAAAGGCTGTACTCCAAAATGGTGATAGTAGTAGGGGACTTTGTCCCAAATGTACTTAGTGGACAATGGACAGTTACCCCAGTGCAAATAAATGCAGGCCTGTTTTCAGTAATATGTTGTTGCGTGTTAAGTTCCCAAACCGCCCTTGAAATAATTCACAATAGACACAGAATTATAGTTTAAGGTTTTTGGCATAAATTTGGCCGCAACTTTATTGATTACAGCATGTGAGTGGTTGCTTAGGCATTGGTTCCAGACAACCTGAACCTGACCTTGGCAGGGCAGCACTGACGCCTGGACTCCAGCAGACGTCAGTAAGGGAAAATAATCTGGGGAAAGTCTGAGCTGAACACCAGTCTCTAACCTCACCCCAAATGCTCCCAGCGGCTCTGGCGTGGCCCAAGCCCCTTAACAGACATTTGGACAAGAGCAAAGCGAGCCCCTGGATTCCTTTAACAGAATACCCTTGCAGCAGCAACTTGGAGGGGAAGACAGCCAACCACACCCCCTCCACCAACCAATTGAACCAATGCCTAACCGCCAACCTTACAAAGTTGTGACGATTTGCTATGCAGTAGGCAAAAACCAAATGGCACCAGCCAATCAGCCAAATGGCAAAATTCCTACCGGGTCCCTGTCCCAAAAGCAGACGACCCCTAGACAGGCATAGCAAGGTCACTAAGCCCCCAAATATAGGGAGGGAGGGAATGAGGGTGATCCTGTACGCACAGCGAAAAGAGGAAGCTCAACGACACGTGCAGGGATATAAATAGCCCCTCGGATGCCAATTGCGAGCTCCCTGAGCCAAATTCCTTCCCCAGCAACCGAGGGGCGACCAATCGGGAGTTGAGGCCATCCAGTCGGGCAGTTTGGGTGACCTCACCGCAACACGTGCTCTCCGTGATGGAGGACACAATTTGTTATCCTGCCCTTCTTCTCAAAGGAGCCCAGGTCTGCAAAAGTCTCCAGTGTGTGTGTAACTAAATAAATCCAAAGGAAAGAGAAACCCAAAGCAAACAATTCTTTTGGGATGAGTATGTGTTATGCTTAATCCATATGTATTAAATCTGAAATAAATACAACCCACCCACCCCGATTGATATTTAATTTCCTTCTGATTTCCCAAATGAACATCCAGAGTCTGTGTTCTTCTTACCTCTCTCGTTTCACATTTCATTTGTCTACAGATAATGTTCCTTCTTTAAACTATTCTCAGCTTTCTATGTTCCTTAAGACTGAGTTCTTGGTTCTCATATGTTTCCTTTGTGTCTTCATCCTCTTGGTCCTTTTGGTTTTGATTAATGCCTCTAGGCTAATGATATTTAATTAGACTTTTCTGTCCCTGTTATCGCTCTAGCATCATTTCCTAATCTTTTGGCTTGTCTGTCCTCTCTTGGTTGTCTTTTCATTTTCTGAAACCTAATTTAGCTAAAGCAGTTGTTGTTTCTCTTCCCATTATGTCTGTACATTCCTCTTTCATTGGCTGTTCCTGGCATTTTCCTTCCTCTGCCAGAATTTTTGGGCACTGTTTCTATTTGTCCTTTTCATTTTTCATCCATGAAACTTCCATTGCTGAGTTCTGTTACTCTTAGGTTCCTAATCTTTAAAGATTTGTTCTTTTCTTTCTGTTGACACTACTCGTTCTTAAGCTTGTTGTTTGATTAGTATCATTTATTGCAGTAGGATTATTTCAATTCCTTCCATGTTGGCTTGCCCTTATCTCATTTTAGGTTTCTTATTTCTGTCTTTCATTTTTCTACTTGTGCATTTGTATGTGTTGTGCCTCTCATGTCTTTTCTGCTTTCTTTTCATTGGCTTTACCGTATCCCTTCCGTATTCAGTTCAATACATTATTATTAAAGTTGAAGGGTATCCATTTCATGGCTCCCTCATATCTTCTCTGCTTCATGTTATTCGTCTCCATGATCTCTTTGTTTGTTTTGAATACTCTGCCAATATGACCTGACACATTCAATCTCTAGCCGCCTTTAAGAAATGTTTTAACATTCATTTGTTTCAGTTACTGTATATTTGAGAGGAGATCTTTCTTCTATTTCCATTTTTCTTTCCCCACTCCCCTTTTCTATCCCCTTTTCTGCTGTGCTATTTATTTAGTTTTAAGCTTTGAGTCAGATTCTCCCCCCTGCTCTGTCCCAGCCACTCCTTGGGGGTAATTTTGTACAACACCTGTAAATAATGATGATGATGCTAATATAGTAGTAGTATTAATAATACTAAAAAAGGTGAAAATGAAAATACTGTAAAGAGATATAGTGCCTTGCCTCCTGGCACCTGAAATGTGACTCCTAATTTTGATACGCAATTTTGTCAACAGAACCTGATGATATGAGCAAGTCTTTCTACCCTGTTCTTAATAGTGGCATGGAAAATACAAATTGAGTTAGAGCAGTTCTTTGCCAGTTTATACTGCAATCCTAAACAAGCATGGCAGAAGTTAAGCCGGCAAAAAGGGTGGTGATCCTCTGGCACTATTTTAAAGGCTTGTTTTCCCTCTGTCAAGGTTAGGCCCCACTGCTGAACAGAGTTTTCATCTGGTGTAACTTTATGCTGGCTTAATATACACCACCTTGTTTTATGCCAGTTTCTCAGGTATATGATTGCTTCCTGTGTGTCAGAGTTAGGAACGTACAGCTGCAGATAGCCCTTTCTTGGCTCCCTCCTGCTATTTTGTTATTAATGTCTAGAAGTCCCAAATTCAAATCTTGTGGGAGTATAGGACATTTTTGCAGTAGAAGAAAGTGGGTTTTTCAGTGGATTATTTTTGAATGTCAGCTGAATAATGCCCATGTCATGTTGTTGTTGTTGTTGTTGTTTAGTCATGTCCGAATCTTTGTGAACCCCTGGACCAGAGCACGCCAGGCACCTCCTGTCTTCCACTGCCTCCCGCAGTTTGGTCAAACTCATACTGGTAGTTTAGAGCAGTGTTTCCCAACCTTTTTTGGGCAAAGGCACACTTGTTTCATGAAAAAAATCTCGAGGCACACCACCATTACAGCCCCGTGACGTCAGTGCGCAGTGTCACGCCGGGAGGGACGCACGAAAGTGTAAGTTTCAATTTTTTCCCCTCCCCCTTGCCTTCCTTCTGTGCCAACCGCCAAAAAGCCAAGAAAAAAGCCAAGACTTTAGGGCAGCAGGTCGACACGGAAGAAGCTCCTACCTAAGGACAGGTGCGACGGCCGTGTCCTCTTCTGCCACACTTGGCAGCCCTGCCTCACGGTCGTGACTCCCACCCTGATTTCTCCCCGCAGGTCGAGCGGCACAGGCAGCCCAATGTGTCCAGCCCAGACACAAGCCCCGCTTCCCCACTCTACATCCTGAATGCGACCAAGTGCTCTGGACTCCCGAGCAGGGTGGGAAAGAGGACTCGCATCTGGTAGCCTCCGGGCTCCTCGCCTGCTCGAGGGATGGCATTGCAGGCAAGCTGCCGGCCGTCGCCATCGCCGCCCCCTCATGCGAGTGGACCTGCCCGGAGTGGTGGGCCGGGGGAGGCTCGCTCTCTGTGGGGATGTGGCCCGCACGCGCGGCCCCGCTTCCTCCTGCCCAGGGCTGAGCTCCTTACCCGCGATCTCAGTCTCGCGCACGCGGATCCCACTTATTCCGAAGCTCGCGCCACTAGCCGGGGCTCTCACACTGTGCCAGGGCGAGGCGGCGCGGCCCACTGACGTCATCGCGGCTCGCCGCCACCCTCGACTTCCCTGTCTGCAAGCTGCTCGGGCGAGCGTGGGGCATTAAGTGGGAGAAGGAAAATTAAAATTAAAATTAAAACTCGCCTGAAGGCCGCCTCTCCGGATATGAAGCTATCTTTTGAATTTTTAAATTTTTCCCACGGCACACCAGGCAACATCTCGCGGCACACTAGTGTGCCGCGGAACAGTGGTTGGGAAACACTGGTTTAGAGAACACTATCCAACCATCTCGCCCTCTGTCGTCCCGTTCTCCTTGTGCCCTCCATCTTTCCCAACATCAGGGTCTTTTCCAGGCAGTCTTCTCTTCTCATGAGGTGGCCAAAGTATTGGAGCCTCAGCTTCAGGATCTGTCCTTCCAGTGAGCACTCAGGGCTGATTTCCTTCAGAATGGATAGGTTTGATCTTCTTGCAGTCCATGGGACTCTCAAGAGTCTCCTCCAGCACCTCTACTTAAGCTCAATAGTACCCTAGATGAGGACCAGTAAAGTGTGCTCAATCCAATCAAGACAAGGGTGCTGCTTGTGAGTGATTTGTTTGAGCATTTAAGTGGCATTCATCCTGCTTTTCTTGGGGGTTGCACTTTCCCTAAAATGATCAAGTTCATAGTCTTAAGGAGCTACTA
The DNA here is from genome assembly GCF_965112155.1 of Podarcis liolepis. Lineage (NCBI taxonomy): Eukaryota > Metazoa > Chordata > Lepidosauria > Squamata > Lacertidae > Podarcis > Podarcis liolepis. The sequence continues at coordinate 7,441,952 of NC_139558.1, forward strand.
GAACCAGCATTGTCAGTGGAGGCAAAGGTAGCCTTATTGACATAAAAGACCTTTTGTAAGCTTTGGTTGATACACCAGCTTTCAATCCTATCTGAACAGAGGTAACCAGAGCCTTTAAAAAGCCCTAACTGACTTGGAGCTCAGTGTTACCTGAAGGATCACCTTTTCCTGTGTATGCTTCAAGATCTCTATTAGAGACCCTTCTCCAGGTTTCCCAGCCTTAAGGGGTGAGGTGAGTTAGGTCGGTCCTAATCCTAACCACCACGTCTAGGGTGTGTGCTGGTGGGAGGTAAGTGTTAATAAAGAAAAATGGGCCTCCTGCCCCTGCACTAAACTGTAGTGGCAGGAAATATTCATAAAGGAGATCCGACTCCACAACACTAATTTCCCCAGCCAGATCCAGTGAGGTAAAGGTGGTCAGTCCCCCACTTCCTTGTCCTTTTTGATGCCTCTTGACTGCAGGGAGGCTATGCTGAGAGTATCCATGCAAATGTGGGAGGTTAGCATGTTGCAGCCAAGTTTCTTGCAGGCAGATGATATCTAAATTCTGTAGGAACGTAGTTACATCTTCATCTCCTTTCTTGTTGTCCCACCCTGCCAAATTCCAGGTGAGGATATTAAGATCTTTCTGAGGTCTACTAAGTCAGAAATGAGAGCTTTCAGGTGGTCTCTCTGTAGCACCAGTTCCAGTACAGCTGGCTATATCACCAACATTTGGTCTTGAGGGTACTTTTTTTATGCTGGGTTCTTATGGGAATGGCTAAATGTCGATTCCCCTTCCCTAGGTGTAGACATCTTCCATCTTGGATGGAAGTTCCCGCCATAGGTTTTTGGGAACGGTGCTGGGTTAAAGGTTAAAAATCCCTGCGGCAGAATTTTTCCTCTCGCCCTTGTCTCTCCCTACGTACAGGAATGTTATTGGGGCAGGTGAGGTGAGTTGACACTAGGGAGAGTGTATTTTTGGTGGTGATGTACTAAATAAGTTATGTCCTCATTAGGGGTTCATCTGCTCTAGAACCAATTTGGATTCTGCCGTATTTTGCTGAAGATCTGTGATCCCTGTTACTTCCCCCTCCAACTACCCCAGCAGCACACGAACAAGTTTTATAATATGTGAGCTGCAGGATACCTGCTTGGTGATTCACCCCCCCCCCCCATAGCTGCACTCAGCACTAGCAAAAAGACTTCTTATATAGCAGCACCACTACTAGCTGGCAATAAGATATGGACTTTTTTTGCACACAGGGAGCTACAACTTTCCATCCTATAAAAAGCTCCTTTACACATGATAATAACAACATAGAGCACACATAATATTCATATCTTCTTTAATGAAAAATTGGAAGACGCTTCTGGTGCCATAAATTAAATGCAAGGGCAAATTTAAAAGAGTTGTCCTTGACTGCTTCAAATCCACTGGACAAAAATAAGCTTTTGTGATTTATGGAAAGGGGGAATAATGACTTTATTAAAAGGCTTGTTGGAGCTCATTTTTCAAAATATATAGTACATGAGATTATTTCCATTTATTACTGATTTTTTATGCCTCAGTTGTGGCAGGCAATACCCATCATTTGTTTATCTCATTAAAATTCTCTCTGCAGAAAGAAAGCATTATGTCATCACTGTAAAGATTACAAGTTCTGTAAGGTCAAAGTTTCAAAATGATCTTAAGTAAATTGGCAGGATGGGAGAAAAGGAGGCTCCATTCTATCAGGTAAGTACTATATGAAGGGTGGGGGTGAAATGCTCAGCTGTTCAAAACCTTCAGTTGCTGCACTCTCTCTATAGATAGCTGTGAAGACATACTCTGATTCACACATAAAGGAGGGAAATATTGGAAGTGCTCTAGCATTTGGTTTCATTTCATTTTATTTCGGTATTTCATGTGGAATCCCAAGGCAGCCTACAAAAATATAACAACATAGGAGATGATCCTATGGCAAGACCTGCCAAGATGGATGGGATAATGGATGGATGGATGGATGGATGGATGGATGGATGGATGCCAAGATGAGCAACTTAGGATGCAGAGGATGCCTGGCTTAGCTAGGCTCAGCTGATGTTAAGTGCCCAGCCCTGGCTCAGCCAAAAATATGCTTGCATAATTTGCTCATGCAAGTCCCCCAAGAGTCCACCGCTGTGGCAGAGGTGGGATCAGACAGGAAGGACTTTGTTTGAATCCTTTGCTTGTTCAGCTCTGTCAAGTGACCTGGCAACCTGGCATAAAACATTATCTTAATAAAGTTAATATTTCCCTTCCCCAGGCAGAGCAGAAGCAGCCCCACTGGAGAATGGTGTTTGGATCTGGCATAACTTTATGCCAGCTTAATTCGCACCAGCTTGCTTTCTACCACCTTCTTGTGCATAAGATTCTTCCCCAAGCAATTTAAAATAGTAGCAATCCACAAAGCAGGAAAAAATACAGCAGTGATCCGGAGCAAATTAAAACATTGCATGCCCTCAGTTCACATGGATTAAGAGAGAAAGCTTTGGATGAAATGACTGAGCACCAAGAACTTGCCTCAGAACTGTAAGCAGCATGGAAGGATTCTAAAGCAGGTGCTCAAAGGTTACTCAGCAAATGAGAAAGTGTTCCCTAAATGTAGATTAAAACAACAACAACAGCAGCAACCACTCCTCTATTATTCATGGTCTTTTTCCTTACAAGTGTATTTTGGTTGCAATTCTAAGCAGTCTAATTTAATTTGGGATTTACTTCTGAATAAATCTGTTTAGCATTGCCCTGATGCTGCTAGAAAGTTCTGGTAGTCTGTGGTCTTACAGGCTTTCCATACACCTAATACTTTGCAAAATACAGTGGTACCTCGGGTTACATACACTTCAGGTTACAGACCCCGCTAACCCAGAAATAGTACCTCGGGTTAAGAACTTTGCTTCAGAATGAGAACAGAAATCATGCTCCGGCAGCGCAGCAGCAGCAGGAGGCCCCATTAGCTAAAGTGGTGCTTCAGGTTAAGAACAGTTTCAGGTTAAGAACGGACCTCCTGAACGAATTAAGTACTTAACCCGAGGTACCACTGTACTTAACTACACTTGCATTTAATTATTATAGCTGGATTTTAAATGTTGCTTTTCGAATGATTTTTGTGGCTTGTGCCAGTTTTTATGTGAATATTGTATTGATTTCAAATGACAGAACCCAGGTGAAAAGTGTGGAATGTCATAAAATGTTTGGCATAATGGGATGATGGAGTTATTTGGAGTAAACATTAGGTTTTCTATGGAAAGCCAAGATGCAATGCCTCTTGTAGCTGAAATTATGATAATCCAAACAAAATTGGTACTTGCTATTATTTGTGTAACAACCAAAGCCACAGGGTTAGACTCTGGTACTTAATAGGAAGTAATTATGTAGGTGCCATTGATCACCACTTGCCTGTCGCGCTGCAACACAGGCTAAAAGCCACAATGCTATTGAGCTCCCACTGGGATGACTGCAAAGTCACAAACACTATAGCTAAACAGAACTGTTTGATAATGCCTCGAGGTTATTGTGTTTAGTACTGTTTTAAGGATGTTGCCTGTTCACTTCTACCCTGTGTTCAAAATTTGCCCAAGCCAAATGCAGCCCTCCAGGGGCTAGATAAACCTGGCTTCCTGGAGCTGCAGAAACAAACCACACACTTTTTCTGACTACAATACATGACTGGTGAACTGTGTTTGGCTCAGTGGGTTAAAAGGCCTATTCTAAGATTTTTTTTTAAAAAAAAGCTCTTGTTGATAGTTAGGCTGAAAATAGAATAAAAAGAGAGTTCCATAACCTCCAACGTTTTTCCAATGAAAATAGAGACATTCTATTTAATAATACAGTGGTACCTCGCGTTAAGGACTTAATTCATTCCTGAGGACCCTTCTTAACCTGAAAATGTTCTTAACCTGAGGTACCACTTTAGCTAATAGGGCCTCCCGCTGCCGCCACACCGCCACACACAATTTCTGTTCTTATCCTGAAGCAAAGTTCTTAACCCGAGGTGCTATTTCTGGGTTAGCGGAGTCTGTAGCCTGAAGCGTCTGTAACCCAAGGTACCACTGTAGTAATAATCTTATTTCCCCTCCCATCTGACTGGGTTCCCCTGCCACTCTGGGTGGCTTCCAACATGTATAAAAACATAATTTAACCTTTAAAAACCTCGCTATACAGGAGTGCATTCAGATGTCTTCTAAAGGTTGTATAGTTATTTACAGCGGCGCCAACCTGGACCCCACACTGGGTGGCCAGAATGCATGTGCCACACTGTCATGACATCACAACACCATGTGATGTCCTGACATCACTACATCATGGCGGCGTGGCACACGGCTAACGAGTCCACCGGCGCTGTGGCGACAACTGAACAGGGGCCTGTGCTTCTGCCACAGGGCCTCGTTGGGACCTGCTGCAGCTGCGGACATGCTTCTGGGGTGTGTCTGCGGCCGCAGCGGGCGCCAACAGAGGCCCTTCAGCGGAGGTGCAGGCCCTGGCCCATTCGCCTCTGAGGTGCCACAGTGCCAGAGGAAAGCTGGTGGCCGGTGGCGGTGGGCAATGTCCAAGTACCCACAGGAAATTTTTGTGGGTACCTATGGCCACCTAGAGCTGGCTCCCCTGGTTATTATCTCCTTGGCTTAGAGGGTCACATAACTCCATACACTCCAGCATTTTTCTCATGAAAATAGGGATCTCCTAAGGAAAAGCAGGACATTCCGGGATCATACAGCCTCTGTAAATCTGGGACTGTCCATGGAAAATAGGAACGCTTGGAGGGTCTGGAGTTCTGTTCCCAAAATGAGTTGTGTCCAGATTCAGCAGTCTTTCATTTTTTCCAGCACTGAAGAATAAATAAAATATAGAGAGAGTGCTGAAAAGAGTGAATTGTGCACTAGTTTCTAAAGTAATGAACCAGTAAGCCTTAATGAAGCGACATCTTCACAGTACGCATATAGGGCCTTGCCAGTACATCTTTCTTTTCAGTTTCAAAGCTGAGAAACACAAATAAAAATGTCCTTGGTAACAGAGCCGTTAAGTAGTTACCACTGAAAAGCATAATGTATGGTAGATTTTTAAAATAATTATTTATCCTGTCAAAACAGAACATGCAGTCTGCTGTAATTCACACATTTCATTTCATTCATTTTCAGTTTCAATAGACAGCTCCCCCCCCGCCCCGTTTTGTGAGGCTTTGCAAAGCTAGACTAAACTCCAAAGCTGTTGTGGAGAGAAAAGCCCACTGAATGGATTGATGGCTTTATGTTTGACAAAAGACTGACATAATGTCGATTGGAACGCTACAACATTTTAATTCTTTTTTGTAGAAAAATAAAGCGTTAAAAGTGTTGCCTGGCTCCTGACCTGCGGGCTGCCACCTTTGAAAGTGAGCATGTTCAAATGGCAATGGGGTGGATATGCCTTTGCCTTTGTCTCCACCGTGCAGATAGCATTGTGTCTGTTGCATCGCTCCACGTGGATAGCTTTTCAGTTGGATGCCCAAGTCACACTATTCTTCCTCCAAAAGAGATCTGGTGTCATTTGGCATTCACGTGAAGCACCCATCTCTCACCTAGCTCTGTCTGCTATTGGAGGCATGCTTGCTGCTCAGCCATGCACAGATTTTCTTGAACCTAGTGAATACATGAAACAGGTTACATTTTCAACATTTACTCAGTTTTCTGGGCAGTCAGTTGCACCAGGAGGTACAGAATAAACCCATCTATGTGCGGTGCTATACATCAGGAATTCATACCTCCACACTCACATCAAGTGACATGGAAAAAAAGTTTCCCTCAAAAGCAAGAACAAACGTTTCGTGAACATCGTGCTGTGGATCTCGCATTTAGAGTACAGTATTTATTAAGGACAGAAATGTTAGGTGTTGGTATCATGTATCTCCAGGCGAGTGTCATGTTTCTGCATGCAAAAGCCCCCAGAAGTTATGCTACTCTTCAATGATGTGCTATCATTGGCCATGTGGAGGTCAAGCAAACAACATAAGGTACTGATATAATACAAATATATTATGCACAAAGAGCAAATGCTGTACTTTTGACAAATAAAGTGCAAGGTCTTTTCTTACATTCCTGGTTGTCTGGAAAATGGAGAGCTTTTCTCCCTGCTGCAAGAAGCTCATCACTTACATAATTCAGAGGGGTTTTTTTTAAAAAAAAAAAATCAGACATAATGAATATTCTGTTTAAAAAGTAATGACATTTAATCAAGTAAAAAATATTTCTTATACTCTGTTCCAGACATTTCATTTTAAGAGGATGCAAAAATATGGAGTAGGCTGAGGAAATAACAAAAGAAAATATGATAATGACCATGGAATTCTTTACATGATGCATTTTAAATAAAAAAATCCCTAGTTTTTTTTATTTGACCTGCCAGTGGAATCAAACTCCTTTCTGTGATTCACACAGAGTTCCTTCCCTTAAATATCTGCATAAGTTTTAAGTAGGTGAACAGGGCACCTTTCAGGGAAGTTTTAGACCAGAAGTGATGATTGGAAAACTTCCTTTATAAAGATTCTGGTCGTTGGTCCTTCTGGTTTCAGATAGTGGTGTTTTCTGTGCAAAACATGTGCTCTCTCACAGATTTATGGTGCTGGATATTCTGCTTCTGTTCCTGGTAAAAACAACAACACACACAGCTTAGTTAAAATAACACGGAAAAGGCTTCAGCTGTTGAATTGCTGCCAGTCAAGTAGTTCGCAAACATTCAGGTATCTTCACAGAAAAAGGTGACCATTTTCACCATCATAATTTAAAAGCTGTCTTATTTTTCTGAATGCATAAGAGGTAGTTGTATGGTAATTTTGAAAATCACGTTTTTGCATTAAAAAATTGTTCAGCACATTGCAATGAATCATAGAGAGTTCTCTTAGTTTGAGTAGGTAAGAAATACACAATTTGTTGTTTTCCTCAGAACAAAGGAAATTTGTAAAGGGGAGGGATTGTTCCCTTTCTTTAACAATAACAAAGGTTACAACTAAATTCAACATGCAGTACTGGGAGAATTATATGCTGCAAGAGAAAATCATTGTGCATTTATTTAAATAACCAAATAATTAAGCATTAAACATAACTGAAAAAAGATATGAACTATTCAAAACCATAGATCCAATGCTCCTTTGTCCTTCCTCTTAATTATGCAGTCTTTATGATAGATATTTTAATATACACAAATGATGGTTTGGGCGCTTTCACCTCTGTCACAAATACGTTTTTTCTTAAACCAGTAACAGAATGAGGTGTTTGCTGTTTTATTTATTAACAATTACTGCTCAGAGCATTGGTATGGCTGCAACTGAATGCATAGAATTTCTGGACCTGAGTCCTGGTGATCTATTGCATTCCCTGCTTATTCACATACTGATGGCAGGCAAATCTTACTGATTTCTATTTAAAGATAAGGAAAGTGAATTTGAATCCAAGTAAAGTAGGAAAGGGAAAAAGCTCAGCCTCTGAAACTTGGATCTGCCACTGTGGATGTCAGAGAATTGGACTCTAAAAAGAGACAAATAGGGAGATTCTCTGTGTTCACAGGATTGTTCAGTGTTCAGAACTGGAATTCCTTGAACTGAATGCAACCCATAGGCATTCATAGCACATGTGTTTTTACGTGTAATTAATTGTGCATAATTAATTAATTTCAGGAGTGGTTGAATTGCCACCTCCTTCAAGATGGCTGGGACCACTCCCCAGGGGTGTAGGAAGGGGGGCGGTGGGGACAACCACCCCGGGTGCCCTCACTAGGGGGGTGACATTAAGCGCACCACCCACCTGCGAGTCCCAAGCCTACTACCCCGAGCCATCAGTGTAAGTGGGGAGCAGCACCACTTTCCCGGGGGCATCCCCCTCTTCGCCCTTCATTTTGACAGCTTTTGGGAGTTGCAGGCAGGCGGCGTGCCGAATGTCCGCCATGGGTGGCTTGCTCCACCCCCGTGAGCGGCTTGCCGCTCTGAGCACCTGAGTGGCTATCCCATGTCTGGGAGGGCACACACCACGCTCCCCCCCCCCCTCGGGAGCGGGCCCGCCCTGGGCAGCGCAGGCCTATGCTCCACCGCTGCCACTCCCTGCCTCAAAAATGGTCAGGGACAAAGACGAGTGGTGGGAGGCTCCAGACGAAGGACCCCCAAGGGAAGCTGCAGAGGGTCTGGAACCTTCTGCCTGCCACTAGGCCATATTTTACCTTGCTCCTGACAGTGCTGCAATGTCATGACTACAAACTCCAAGTCATTTGTGTCCTTAATAGTGCTGTAAGATCACACACTCGCCTATAATTTCATTGAACTCTTTATGTGTGGAAAACTTACATCTGCAGCAGGATGGACATAGCCATTGCTGATAGGGATGAAATCATCGTCCCATTAGCAGATTATCAATACTGCTGTCACCTTGAATTAAAGGAGAGGCCGCCGTACCAGTGCTGATTGGAGCCTATTACTTTTCTTATAAGAGCTGGAGATATCTTGCTAGCGATTCCAGCTGATTCATATAGTATCAAATTTAAATGATGATGAAATGATCCCATGCTCATTTTTATTTAAATTTCAAGTATTCCATTTCAAACATTTAGCTCTAGTGTCTTACATACAATGCACCTTTTAGGGCAGCAGAGGGCTTGTCTGCAGCATCTTGGCTGCTCTCCTTGGGAGCACGGAGCCCACCACCACAGGGGATGTCTGCAACTATGAGGTAAAATAGAAGGTGGGGGCATGGGCTGAATTTTGGCATTGCACTCGGCAACAATGAAATTTGGGACCCCAAGGTATGCCACTGCTCTCCTCCTTTGCTTTCAGGCCATGAAAGAGCACAGAGCTTGAGGAACATATTCCAGGTAGAGGCTGAGCACTGGCAGATACAAGCAGATTCAATTTTTTTCTAAAACAAAAAACTTTCCAAGTGAGGAGGAGCTGCACCTGAGTAGAGAGGACAGGGTGTTTTGAAAGCATGGAGCTGTGCTGAAGGGGTGGTTTTGTGTTTGTCTGGGTTGGGAGAAGTGTGTGTATGTCTACGGATGGTTGAAGAATATGTGGAAAGAAAAGATACGTCTGATAGTGATGATCTTAAAAGTTCATTGCCTCACTTTATTTTCTCTCTCTTACATTCTGTAAGTGATGTGGCACTGACCGCACCCATTGCTATCTCCAACATGTGTTCCCTTGCAGATCCTCTCAGAGGAACATGATCTTTAATGATAGAAGATTTGACTACTCCTGCTTCAAAGTTCTACATAATGGCATGGTTATTCAATTTTGCATCAAATTGTAGCAAACCAGTGCCTTGATCTTAAGCATATATTACTTGATTTGAGATCAAACACTTAGCCCTAACCTGGGGTGACAAGGGATCTGATAAGGCAGAATAAGAACCATTTATACATGGGGTGGAAGGAGAGAATGGACAACATAAACCCTTTCCATTAGGCTTCTGTGTGCATATATGTGAAAGCCAGGGTTGTCCCCACAAATGCTGTTGAACTACAGCTTCCATCATCCTTGACCATTAGCCCCATCAGCTGGGGCTGATGGGAGTTGGAGTTCAGCATTATCTGGAAGGTACCAGGTTGGCTCTCCCTGACATAACTCTTTAAAGGAAGCTGGGATTCTACCGATCAACTGGTGGGAAAGGGGGAATCAGGCCCCAACTCCCTGCTGAATACTGGATAGGTGAAATTCTGGCCATCAATAAAGACTTATCCATCACAAAACCTCAGGTGCTGCAATCGCAGTGTGTTAATCAAAGCCAGGATGGTACACACACACACACCTTTTGATGTGATCATTTTTTAAAAAATAATTTTTATTAACCGGCCAATTAAATCAAATTAAATCACATCACATAAATTCCAAATTACAAAGCCGAATTTTAAATTTTGTTGGGGGGACCCATATTTCAAGATCTGAAGGGGGATTCTCATCATCTTCTTGCTACTGCATTAATGTCCAAATCAGACCAAATCAGTCCAAACAGAGTTCATAATTCTATCCAGTCTTATCTTGCTGTTTCCACATCACATCTTGTTCATATATTTTCTCTTTTTTCTTTATGATCTCTTCTGATAGTCTCCTTAAGCTGATAAACACCAATATTAATCCTGTGTGAATTTTTCCGTTCTTTCAATCCTCAAATCGAGATGGTTTCCATATATCATCACCTTCATAGATAACATCGCTCTTTCCATCATTAATCTCACAGAACTGTCACTCTTAAGTCCCTCTGAGGAGTTTCACCCACAATATAAAAGCAGCTCTATTTCTCTATTTCTCCTCCCAGACTCAAGACCTCCAACAGAACTTCCCAATATGGCGACGGCATTTTTAACTGCGTCATTCCAGAGCTCTTATACATTCCACGCTCTTCTTAAAACATGCTTTGGTTCTAAAGTTTATCTCCACACAGTCTTAAATCCACAGCTTAAGTCCTTAAAACGACATTTCTGACTCGTGAGGGGAGGGGATTCTTGTTTAATCACATAAGGAAAGAAAGGAAAGTTTTCCCCCTCCCCCATCAGTCATTTGCCATACCGTATCTTAGCGTATCTTCTCATGATTTATTCTTGTCTTGTTTTATCAGAGATCTCTTCTGTTAGCTGTCTTTACTCCCCCTCCTTCCTTGAAATATGTGCAATTAGCTTCATCCAAATTGTTTCTTTTGAAGTTCTTGCAGCTAGTGGCGCAGATCAGGGACGGCGTCCAGGAGTGCCGGAATCCCACAGGAGGGCTTTGTGCCTAGTGCCCCCACCCCCACAAATTCGGGGGTGGTGTAGGGCACAGCAGGCAATGGCAGTCCCCCCCACCTTCCTGGGGGGGGGGTAGGGAGGCTAATTACTCCCATCATAGCCTCCAAATTACCTCGTGTGGGTCGGAGAGATGTTATTGTCAGCCATCTTCCGATGCACCCCCTAGTGGCCCCCGATGTGATCATTTTTTTAGTATCCAAAGCTCTTTCTGACACATGTAAGATGAAGACAATGTAGAGGCCTCTCTTGTCATTCAGTATCAAGTAATATCGCTCTAGTGGAAAGGCATATTTTCAATCTAATTGGTAAAAATCAGAACGAGAGAGAGAGAGAGAGAGAGTGCAATTTGAAGCACTTTGTTTCCAAACTGCAAGGCATTGAAAATTGAATTCTACACAGAATGAAATATGTTGATTATGTGGAGTGGCAAAAAAGAGGTTGAGCATTTAGTCGTACTAGGTACGTGATAGTGCTTTAGTAATTTCCCTCCTCTTTTTTTTTTACTGCAGTTCTCGAGCTCTCCAATTGAAGTAAAAATAGTCAACAATGACTATTGCTCATTTGGTTTCCATTGAATATCTGACCAGGGAAATCTGTTCTCTGCATGCACGTTAAAAAAAAAAAAGTGGGGGAGAGAGTAATTTGGCTTTGCAAAGAAAATGCGCAAGTGCCCTGAGCCAAAGATAAACAGCAAAATGGCAACTCTTCGGTTATCATTCAATGTCATTTCTGCTTTGGCTGCAACCCCACACTAAAAGTCAGATAAATTATTGTCCAGTTTTAGTTCAGTGGCTGGAAAATAAATTACTTGCACATCTCTTGCGAATTAAGTTATCCCTGTGCATGCATATAAATCATACAGAAAGGAAAGAAATTATCCCCAAAATGTTCACAGACCCGTATTCTTCTTTCGTAATAACATACATTTCATCTACTGGAATTTAAAATGGGAGTACAGTTAATATGTTTCCAAGATGACCTTTTATAACACTCTGGATTATTAACTGCTTGAAATCCTGGCCATGATACGAGACTGCCAAGTTATATATAAAATTCTTAAAACTGTATGATATATCATTTCAATGCAGAAGGAAATTTTATTTTGATATACCTGATTCGTTTTGATGACGATCTGATTTCTGTCTTCTCTACCACTTTGCCATGATCAGTAACTCATAAATGAAATGGGGAAAGGCCAAACAAATTGTGGTTGTCAAGAGAATCTTCAAGAGTATTGATTACATTATTTCAATTTCAGATACAATATAAATCTAATCTGAACACAAGCTACTGAAGTCAGTAGAATTACAGTACAGATGCAATCCAAAATACAGCTTCAGATAAGTTCTGCATAGAAACACCTATAAGAAATTGCATGTATCTCATACATACTATACATTTCCATGTGTGAAGCATTTTGGCACATATATATTTACTGCACACATGCACTGTGGGAAGTAATTGCCTACACATGCAGAAAGACACAAGCATGCTTGTCATGCTTTTATAGGTTTACAAGCTTGGGGGGGTCAGAGAAATGCTGTGGATGTAGTGTCTCTTGATTTCAGAAAGGTCTTTTTTTACAAAGTCCCCGATGATAGTCTTACAAAGAAGCTGGCAAAACATGGGCAATGGGAGTTTGCCTTCCTCTTCACGGCGCAGCTTCCTCAGAATCTGTTCTGGAGGGTTTGGGGAACCAGCAAGAGCAGATTTTGAGGACATGCCCCAAAATGCTGATGGTTTTCATGAGCATTAAACACACACACACACACACACACACACACACACACACACACATTGCTGCAGAAAGGTATTGAACTGAATTTAAGGTTGCAAAAATGAGAAACTGGGGGAACTGAAACTGAAAGCTCCTTTCACCCTTACCCCCGAGTAAATGGGTAGAGGATTGCAGCCTAAAAGTTATATGCACCGACTAAGATGAGCCCCTGGGACATGGGTAGCACTGTGGATTAAACCACAGAGCCTATGACTTGCCTATCAGAAGGTCGGCAGTTCGAATCCCTGTGACAGGGTGAGCTCCCGTTGTTCAGTCCCTGCTCCTGCTAACCTAGCACATCAAAGTGCAAGTAGATAAATAGGTACCACTCTGGCGGGAAGGTAAACGGCGTTTCCGTGCACTGCTCTGGTTTGCCAGAAGCGGCTTAGTCATGCTGGCCACATGACCCAGAAGCTGTACGCCGGCTCCTCGGCCAGTAAAGCGAGATGAGCACTGCAACCCCAGAGTCGGTTACGACTGGACCTAATGGTCAGGGGTCCCTTTACCTTTTTAAGATCCATCCCATTCAGTCTTTTGTTTCGAGCAGTGCCCCTCCCAATGCCACAGGGAAGAATACTGTTCCCCACCAGTTGCTCTAGCAATGGAATGAATAGCAGCCACTTCTGAAATACCTGTGTCTGCCATGGCTATTTATTGCATGCTATATGTAGACAGGTATGGGGAGATAATAGTAATTAACCTCTTTATGCATGCTTGCCCATGGATGATGGTCACACTCACACACAACTTATAAAGATTTTATCACTTAAAAGACAATGCGAAAATCCCCTTTGGTTAATCTTTGCTGCATTAAAAAAAGTGTCCAGACCTTTCTACTGATTTGAACTCATGGGGGGGAATTTATTTGCTTCAGTGACCAGATTATTGCCTTTACCCCGATGCCTCATTAAAATGTCTGGATTTGAGTCACACATAGCTGATGAGCCAACATTGATTCCCTCTAGTTTACAACATGAATGAACATTTTTTATTTGGTAACTGATGTATTTTTAAAAGCCTATGGATTGCACAGAGGAACAGGCTCCTCTTAAACCCTCTTCCTAATTTGGATTCACATCTTTAGCATTAACAATTCAGTGTTATCTGTCTTATAGCACTAGGTTCAAACACTTAAAATGCAGGTCTGTCTTCAAAAACAACACAATTAGAAAATCTTCCACTCTGCGACCCAGACTGCATCCTTGTGAAAGATTTAAGTTACATGGCTTTGCCTGTTTGGGCAACATGATTTATCCTCTCAATGGGGCTTTTAACATCTACTACAGATTATGCACTACATAGCAATTAACCATTTTTAAAATTTTATTTCGAGTTCTCTTCACTGTAATGTGCAGCTGCCCCATTTTGCAATGTCATCGCGTTGTGTGTATTCCCATCATCTCCAACAGCAAAATCACATGGAACATGAAATCACAAAGTCATAATGTCAGTCTTACAAGGGAGAAGAAAGCCATTTGAGGTTGATCCCCAATGCCACACATAACACTTCTCTCCACCCGAGGTGTGTGTTTGTATGCTTTGATGCAAGTCCAATTTGCTGGTCCCCTTTCCCGACCTGGAAAAATAAAGGAACATTATATCTGTTTTGCCTTTTGGTAGGGGAGGGCATATAAGAAAACTGGTTAGCATGCACACAGTGGATTTCTTCAGGTTTCTTCCACCTTACTTGCATCTCTAGAGCTTAAATAGTAGAGTCTGACAAGGGCAAAATAATCTTCTCTTCAGTGCATATGCATAGGTAGGTAGGTAGGTAGATACAAAACCCCATGGAACTGCTTCCAATCCATTTCCCTCGTTGTTGTTTAGTCGTTTAGTCATGTCCGACTCTTCCTGACCCCCTGGACCAGAGCACGCCAGGCACTCCTGTCTTCCACTGCTTCCCGCAGTTTGGTCAGACTCATGCTGGTAGCTTCGACAACACTGTCCAACCATCTCGTCCTCTGTCGTCCCCTTCTCCTTGTGCCCTCCATCTTTCCCAACATCAGGGTCTTTTCCAGGGAGTCTTCTCTTCTCACGAGGTGGCCAAAGTAATGGAGCCTCAGCTTCAGGATCTGTCCTTCCAGTGAACACTCAGGGCTGATTTCCTTAAGAATGGATAGGTTTGGTCTTCTTGCAGTCCATGGGACTCTCAAGAGTCTCCTCCAGCACCATAATTCAAAACCATCAATTCTTCGGCGATCAGCCTTCTTTATGGTCCAGCTCTCACTTCCATACATCACTACTGGGAAAACCATGGCTTTAACTATTTCCCTCATAACTTGCTATAACAAATAGTTGAGTTTGAGTTGCACCTGCTCTATAGTAAGTCAAGCCAAATGTATTGTGAGATGAAATATTCCTACTTTTTTATATATAAAGAAAACTGATAGGGGCAGCTTACTAACATAGTCACCTTCAGAAACCTGGTGCAGAACAGGTTATTGACAAGCAATGGATACAGCACCCCAATGAAAGAAAAGAGCCTTCGGGATTATTCAAGGGCAGGGGGAGGAAGAGGACAAACGACTCCTGCCACAATTCCCTCTGCTGCACTACTAAAAGCAGTTTGGCTGTTTTTCACCCTGCCAGCTTTGTAAGGGGACTTTGTTAATGAGAATTGGTGCTGTCCACATATCCTGCACAAGCACATTTCTACTCAGATGAATTCCCATTGAGTTCCATGGGACTTGCTAAGGGGGAGAGTCACAAGTGGGGACCGGGAGGGTGACTGGCCCAAGGTCACCCAGTGAGCTTCATAACCGAGAGGGGATTTGAACCCCGGTCCCCCTAGTCCTAGTCCATGTGTTGAGACAGCTTGTACCTGAGTTTAGTGTAATGAGTGGATGAGTGAATGGCGGGGAAGGGTGGTGGTGCTTACCTGGCCTCCCAGCACAGGTATCACTACAAGTTACCGGCAAGGTGGGATGAGGTGATGAGAAGGCTGCTGTGGCACAGATATCCCAGCAGAGCCAACCCAGTGCTCTCACCAGAGCATTCACACCTCCCTGCCACCTCCCAACTCTCCCTCCTGTACCACAATGTCTGGTCAATGTCTCTGGATAGGATAAAGTATATTGCAATGGTTTCAAGGGCCTTTCGGGAAAGCACTGCTGGTGAAAGGGCTTACAGGGAACAGCTGGCTCTAATTTACCAGCTGAGCCTGAATGTTGGCTGAGATCATTAGATAGGAAAACTCCAGAAGGAGATGAGGTAGGCAGCTCAGGGTGTGCTCAATTTCCCTTTTCTCTGTCTGTCTCTCTTTCATTATTTTAGCTGAAGTTTCGCTTTGAAAACTCAACTCTGAAGAGTAAAAGCCTGAGAGGACGCTCTATGTGAAGCAGGAAAGCTTGTGAGGGCAGGCACCTCATAAACAGGAGCTTTTGAGATTCCTGTTTGTTTGCTTATTTATTTATTTATTTGCCAGAAAATCAAAGCACTCTGCTGATGCAAAAAAATAAAAAATAAAAAAATCCAAACAGAAAACATTGAAACGAGCGAGGCTTCTGCCAGTCCTGTGGAGAAAGCTCAGCCTAACGCGATGGGGCTTACTGGTTCATTAGAGAGTTAAATCAGCCATCTGCACCTGCTTTATTTCCCCTGCCCCACTTTCCTCTGTTTTGCATAGCAGTTTGTGTGGGTTTTGAATGGTATCTAATAAATGTTGGGAAACTGCCAGGGAGATAGTGTCCATCATGAGCCCCCAAGCTGGAGTTCTGGACGTCCATCGGCCTCCCGTACTCACGCAGATCCAACAGTTAGCGACACGAAGCCTTTGGAAATTCCTGGCTGCATTCCAGGCTTGTGTACACTGTTTATCAGCAGATAAAAGCACAGCCAAAAGTCGCACCGCAGAAGAGCATAATTTTACAGACTTTATTAGCGTTTAACAGAACAAAAGAAAACGTGACCGTTCTGTGTCAGCATCTCTGGCCAACTGAGAAAACGAAAGGAAAAAACAGCAAGCATAAACATCCTGTGAATAGGACATGCGCAGACTCTGTGACTCCCAAAGCCTGCTCCCTTTAAGGTGGAACGGAAATATCCTAACATCCTCCCCCTTTCCGTGTAACCTGTTGTACCTGTGGTTCACCCAATTGCAACCTTTGTGTGTAAACCTTAAGTTGTTCTCTGTTAACAACCTTAGACAACAGATCAGCAGGAATTTCATTTCCTGCCATGTAGGACACCTGAATCAGTCCTTTCTGAATACACTCTCTTGCACGATGTAGCTTAATCTGCAAGTACTTGGTTCTCTGCTTGCAACTCTCGGAGTTCAGCAAAGCCAAACACGATCTATTGTCTTGATACACTTGTATAGGACATTTCACAGAAACCCCGATGTCCTTAAACAGTTGCATCAACCATTCATAATCCATGAGTGAAAATGACAGAGCATTGAGTTCTGCTTCACAGGAACTTAGGCTCACTGTTGTTTGCTTTTTGCACAACCAGTCAAACAGGCAGTGGTTGTACATGTAGCATACTCCAGAAGTGCTTGTACCATCCGTGGTGTCACTTCCAAAACTTGCATCAGCGAAGATTTCAAGACCTCCAGTCTTCTGACTGGTGAACCTCAGCCTGTAGTGCATAGTCCCTTTCAAATAGCGGGCTATGCGCTTCAGAGCTTTCCAATCCTGAACCGTAGGATTGTTGGCATGTCTGCTAAGCAAATTACAGCTTACAGCTATGTCAGGTCTTGAACATCTGGCAATGAAATTCAGCTTGCCTAGAATGCATCTGTACAGCGTTGTGTCAGAAAACGCTTCAGCAGTACTATCTACCTGGTAACCTGTCACCATCGGTGTGTCTGCTGGGTTTGCATCAACCAAATTCAACCTGGTTAATACATCAGCAATTTTCTGTGTTTGGTGTACCAGAAAATTACCTGCTTGGTCCTTCTCCACCTGCAGAGAAAGATAGTTGGATACCTCACCAAGATCCTTCATGTCAAAGTGCTCCTTCAGCTGAGCTAGGGTGCTTTGGTAGAAAGCCTGATTCTTCCAAAACATCAGAAGATCATCAACAAAACATAAACAATACAGTTTGTTTTGCCCCTCCTCCTTGACAAACACACATGGATCAGCTTTGCCCTGGTGAAAACCTAGAGAAAGCAATGTCTCAGTGAGTTTTGTGTTCCAACACCTGGCACTCTGCTTGAGACCATATAAGGATTTCCGCAGTTTACAGACCATTCCCTTCTGTATCTGCATCCCATCAGGTGGAAGCATGAACAGCTCCTCCCCCAAAACCCCATACAAAAAAGCTGTATTAATGTCATGATGGGTGACATGCAGTTTCTCCTCCGCAGCGATCTTGAGCATCAGCCGAATGCTCTCATATTTGACTGTAGGAGAGTAGGTCTCGTGGTAATCCTGTCCTGGTACCTGTGAAAAACCTCTGGCAACCAATCTGGCTTTGTGTCTGACTACCTTGCCATTCTGGTCTGTCTTGGCCTTGAAGACCCATTTGCTGCCAACCAGTCTCATTCCTGGGACTACCGGTACCAATTCCCAAGTTTGGTTCCTGTTCAAGGAATCAACTTCAGCCTTCATGGCATTAAGCCAAGGCTCAGCATCTTTAGAGGTCAACTCCTGAACCTCTTTGAAGCTTGAAGGTTCCCATACCTTCTCTGAGCTACTAAGAACAGCAGTTGCTGTCTTAGCAAACTCATCAGCATACCTCTTTGGAGGTCTGCCCTTGGTCGCCCTTTCAGATCTGCGTACTAGACGCAAGTCTTCTGGACTCATCTCCTCTTTCTTAGGAGAAAAATGACCAATGGTGAACAGTGGTTCTTCCAGTTCATTGTCAGACGCATCAGATGGTCTGACTGAGGCCTTTGCGCTCTGGTAGTCTGCTGTGTCATCACTTTCACTGACATCAGCAGCAGCGCCGCCCACTGAACTGGAATCCGAACTCTGATCATCATCATCATCATCCTCATCCTCATCATCATCCTCAGCAGCTTCCTCAGCTTTAGCTGCTTGCTTGACATCACCTTCAACCTCCTCTGGGTAACTCTGGAAAATTCCCACATTTTCCCCCCACTTAGGATTGTACTCAACACTCCTTGTGAACTTAATGGACTTAGAGTCAGTCATCCATACCCTGTATGCACCTTTTTCGTACCCCATGAACAAACCATGTGCCCCACGCTTCCCAAGCTTGTTGGTTTGTTGTGTGCGTACCCACATGTCCGAACCAAAAATTCTCATGTGTTTGGTGTTGGGTTTCTTGCCAAACATCTTCTCATAGGGGGTACAACCAATGGGTGATGACAATCTGCGATTAACGGTATAAACCAAATTCCCCAGAGCCTCCCCCCAAAACTTATCAGGGAGATTGGCATCATGCAACAAGGTTTTGATTCCTTGCAGCAATGTTTGATTTGCTCTCTCCGCAAGACCATTCATCCATGGCGATCTGGGCGTTGACATGTCATGCTGGATTCCCTTCTCAGTCAGGAAAGCTTCAAACTGCTGAGAAGTAAACTCCCCGCCACGATCAGTAAAAAAACAAGAAATACGTTTACCGTGCACATTCTCCAACCAAGCACAGAATGCCTTAAACTTTGGAAACGCTTGCGATTTCTGTTCGAGCAAATACACATGAATGTACCTGGAAAAAGAATCAATCAGAATCATGAAGTACCTTGCTCCTCCTATAGAGGGCGCAAGTGGACCAACCAGGTCCGCATGCACTAGCTGGTAGGGTTTGGAAGCCTGCCTGCTAGACTCCTTGCCTTTTGGAGCAACCTTCACCTTGTTCTCTGCACAAGATACACATTTCATGTGAAATTTACAAGGTTTGATGTTCAAACCTTCAACCACCTCTGGCATCTTGGCCAGTGCCTTCCAAGAGAGGTGACAAAACCTTCGATGCGCATCATGAATGCAACCTGCATGAAGAAATTTGTTAGTTTGTGCAACACAACAAGAATCAGCATTTGATACAACAGCAGTGTCCTCATAAGTTATATGGAACAAACCATCCATAAACTTTGCATGCAAATAGTCCTCTTTGCCTTTACTGATGACACAGACGCTCCTCTTGAAGGAAATCTGAAAACCACGCCCAGTAAGCTGTGGGACGCTCAACAAGTTGCTCGCAGCTCCTGGAACATACAGTACACCGCTGATGGTTGTGTGCAAACTTGCAAGTTTCACAGTCCCTTCTCCTGCAATTTGCAACGTCCTTCCATCAGCCAGGTGGATCTCACCTTCCTGTGGCTTGAAGGAGATAAAGAGATGCCTGTCCTTGGAAACGTGGCGGGACGCACCTGAATCCACAATAAACCTGCCTTTGGCTGTTGGAGCAGTCCTTACAGCAAGCAAACCCTTGTTTTGCACTGGTGTGGGCTTTTGCAGCTTGCCCCCCTGCTGCTCCTGGCCAGCAGACTTGCCTTTAGCCTTTGGTGAAGCTGTGCCAGCAAGCAAAACCTTGCTTTCCACTGGCGTGGGCTTTTGCAGCTTGCCCCCCTGCTTCTGGTCAGCAGACGTGCCTTTAGCCTTTGGTGAAGCTGTGCCAGTAAACAACGCTTTGTTTTTCCCTGGCGCCGCGGGCTCTTCACCCTCCCTCTGCTCCTGGCCATCTGTAGGCATCTGTTTACCTTTGCCTTTCCGGCCTCTGCAAAGGCGATGGCCTTGGTTCTCACGAGAAACAGAGCTCTCAGCTGCCGACTCCTTGGCTCCCCCTGGAGGCTGGAATGCTGTCTGGGATGACGTGACGGTCAGCTCCCCCTGCAGCTTGCAACCGGTGCCCTCAGCATCCCTACATTCATTCGCATTCTGGGAAACAGCTAGGACCTCCGATGCAGTCAAACTCTGGGCTGGGATTATTGGTTTGTGAGCTTTTTTCAAAGCAGTCCACATTGCACGTGCAGTGGTGTTGCCAGCCAGCGTCTTAATTTCCTCAAGAGATACGGATAGGACTATTATGTCAATCGCTCTCGAATCAGCTGATCTCCATTTCTCTGTCAGAGGAACTGGGGGGGTTTCAGAAACAACATGCCACACCCCAAACTGACGCAGTAAACTCTCACACCATTTTGCCCAGGGTTCATAATTCTGCCCATCCAACTTAGGGCACTGAGCATCTCCATCAGCTTGGAAAAATTCCATTCCAGCTTTTTACATGAGCCGTGAGCCCTATGCCTTCAAAGACTCCTTATCTTGGCAGCCCATTAATCACGAACTCTTTGGCTCGGCTCCCAGGCCAATTAAGCCTTGCCGTAGATCAAAGACGAGGTAAAACAGAAAAGCCAAAAACCTCCCTTTTTTTCTTTCGCTTTTCCCACCATACCTCTTTAACGCAGTCTGTTGCAGCTTTACTCTCCTGTAGGTGCCGTGAATCTGGGCCCATAACCTTGTTGTTGGGAAACTGCCAGGGAGATAGTGTCCATCATGAGCCCCCAAGCTGGAGTTCTGGACGTCCATCGGCCTCCCGTACTCACGCAGATCCAACAGTTAGCGACACGAAGCCTTTGGAAATTCCTGGCTGCATTCCAGGCTTGTGTACACTGTTTATCAGCAGATAAAAGCACAGCCAAAAGTCGCACCGCAGAAGAGCATAATTTTACAGACTTTATTAGCGTTTAACAGAACAAAAGAAAACGTGACCGTTCTGTGTCAGCATCTCTGGCCAACTGAGAAAACGAAAGGAAAAAACAGCAAGCATAAACATCCTGTGAATAGGACATGCGCAGACTCTGTGACTCCCAAAGCCTGCTCCCTTTAAGGTGGAACGGAAATATCCTAACAATAAATAGCCATACAAAAAGGGCACCAAAATTAACAAAGGAAGACACTTCTAGAAGCCACTCCATATGGGTCAAGAAAACACACCCCTCTATCAAGCGAAGAAGACACGTGAACATTTTTTTAATCTATTTGCTTTTCATTTTTCCTTGATGAAACACACTTAATGAACTGTTTAATGCTGATGACTGAGGGAGCCAATTTAATTAGCCACCCTATCAGAAATGTACTTACAAAACCTTGCCTGTTGCAATTTGTAATCACTTCTATGATTGTCTCCAGACAAAAACCCCAAAACCAAAAAAACCCCACTGACATCCTTTCTTGGCCAGTTTTCCTTGTCTGCTGCTGCATTGTGGGCCAATTATTTCTCATTTTTCAACATACGGAGACAGCAAAGCACTGTTCGGCTGCCTCATACAACTTGTTTAAATGCATGTTCTAGAGTTCAGCTTAACCTTACAGGCCATGGAAATGTATTTTTTGGCTTCTGGTTCAGCCCCTCAGTTTCTACCACTAACCAGCTGGATACCATGGGAAGCTCACAGCAGGGAGATAGCCAAGTCCTGTTCTTTTCCTCTAGCACAGGGGTTTCCAAACTGTGGCCTGTGAACTCCTTCACCCAAGTGGTCCACAGCATATCTGTGAAGAATGGCAGAGATAGGGGCTGGGAATGGTGGAAGCTGCAGCTGCTGCATCACTCTCAGAAGGCAGTGGTCTACCCACAAGATAAACAGGATGGACCAGAAGTGAAGGGGGGGGGGAGAGAAGCACTTGAGTGGAGTGGAGAAGATTAGGTGCATGAAAGACAGAGCAGGAGAAAGTGGCTTGAAAGGAGTAGAAAGGATTAAGAACAGAAAAAACCCAAGAGCTGGTAAATCAATAAAAATCAATGAAATAAGCAATGAAAGCACAAATTACCCAGCACGGTGCATTACAGTTGCTACAACACGAATAAAAACCATTAAGTGGTTCACCAAGACTCCCAGGAATTTTCAAGTGGTCCATGGCGGAGGATAGGGGATTTTGGGAGCCACTGCTCTAGCATATTGTTGTGAGGAGGATTTTTTGCCAGGCAGGATGAGGGGAGTAGACTGTATGCCAAGAACCTTCTGACCCCTCCATTACAGTGGTACCTCGGGTTACAAACGCTTCAGGTTACAGACTCCTCTAACCTGGAAGTAGTACCTCAGGTTAAGAACTTTACCTCACGATGAGAACAGAAATTGTGTGGCGGCAACAGGAGGCCCCATGAGCTAAAGTTGTACCTCAGGTTAAGAACGGTTTCAGGTTAAGAACGGACCTCCGGAACGAATTAAGTTCTTAACCAGAGGTACCACTGTACAACAGAGTCCTCTTTCATTTGTTCATATACAACAGTCTCAATTGTCTCATGCCAGATTTCACTATAGCACCACTTAAACTTCTGTAATTTGGGGGGGGGCTTCTTTTTCTTTTTAAAAATGAACTAATTAATGCTGTTGCGAGAACATAACAAAAACGGAACAGGCCCCCAATGCCTCGACATGTTCTAAAACATATGTTTTGCACATATAGTGCTATAACTCAAATGGAAAGATCTCTGGGCAGGGTCGTGGTTATGATCCACTGGGAAGTTGATTTCATGAACTTAATTTATTTTAATGAGCAAACCTGTTTTGTCTGGGAAGCACCAGACGAGAACTAGTAATTATGAAAACTCTCCACTGTGCATCATGATGAGGAATATATCACAATTACTTTCATTTTTCAAAAGATTTACTGCTTTCCCTCTATTGGCTTTGCCAAATCACATCTCCTCATGGCCCTTAATCCCCTTTCAACTTGCCAAAACTTGCAAGAGCAGGTGGAATACCGCCGGATAGAGGATGTCTCACCACAAGATTCCTTTGAAATTGACATCATAGTAGGCCCTCTATGTAAGTGGTCTCTAAGGCCAGGCTGGCTGGCTCCCATACCCCACAACTGGCCCCTTTTAAGTGGGACATCCTGGATCACAGAAGCCAATCCCTGCTTGGATCCAGGAATGTCCCATGTAAGACTGGCACCCTGACACAAGTCAGCAGGGTTGCACCTGACTTGGGGGAGGCCATGGCAAGCGAAGGTCGGAAGGGAGAACAAGAAAGCTGGCAGTGGTGGGCAAGAGCAGGTCGTGGCGGGGACAGTGGGATGGTGCGAGGCTGCATGTCCCTATTTGCCCTCCCCAAATGTTGGGGCTCCCTCCCTGAGCTAGCTGTGCTATCCAGGCCAAGAGAGTTTGGTCAGTAGGACAGGCTTTATAACCACACTGATTGAAGTCCAGGCTGCTCCCTCCCTGCACAGGCAGACTTTAGTAATCTTTCACAATATGCCCTTGTTCGCGGCCAAACATTGGTGCCCCAAAATGAATCCTCTCAAGTATAATATTGTGCCCTCTCTGCTCAGGGAACCACTCTAAATCTGGTGCTGCTCCCTGCTAGGGAGGCCAGACCCTGATGTCAGTGAGTAACCCTTTGTGAGCTCACTGAGTACATCTCTCCTGAGGCCCTACCTATCCAGGTAGAGAGCCTGGCCTATGAGTGAGTGTCTCTAAGTCCTGCCTGCTTGCAGGTGTGGTCTTTAAGTGGAATGGAACATCGAGCTAGAACATCAGTTAGAGGAGGCAGTCAAGTGGACTTCTGACACTCCTCTTTTTTTGTGAATGAAGGTCCCATGGGAAGGGTGCTAATCTAGAAGGAAGCTTCCAAAGGCATACCCCATGTAGGAAAATGGGTTTTCACTGCCAAGCTATTTAACATGGAACAACCATATTTACACTAATAGAATAGAATTTAATCAAACAGGAAATCCAGAAATCTTTTTACCTGCAACCTACTGTGAGTGCTTACCCATAGTTGAAGATTTGCCATAGGTTCATCATACGAAGTCATAAGGTTTACTGTCAAGCGATTAAGCAAGCAGTCCAACCCTGCTTATGCTGGGTTGAGAGGGGTTTTGGAATGAGTGATGGTGTCCTGCTGCCAGGTTCTCCAGACTAAGCTAGCCTCCCACTGGCTGCCAGGTGTATAGAAGGGCAGGCCCCAGGCCTGCTTGTAGGATTCCCTCCATCTACAGGCAATGGAAAGAGCTGAAATGAGTTGTTCTGCGGGTGGGAAGGTCTGGGGCTGAGCCGGCCCAGAGTTTGCTGTTTCCCAAGCTGGTCTCACTGCTGTCGCATGACAGCATCAAGCCTGGCCCTGGACAGATCAGGGTCAATGTCCTGCCTCTTCTCCTTCCATTATGGCCACAGTGCAAAGCCCCACTGGCAGGAGGGGGTAGGATTGCACCCCAAATCGAAAGGTAGATCACCCTTTTCAGGCATTCACTCCAAATGTGGTTAAAGGGCAATGGGGGCCACACACAGAAACTCCTGCCCGGATTAAAAAGGTGCTGGCCAGGGTGTGAGTCATCCCTGCGAAGGTTCCTCGCTCTTCTGAGGCAACGGTCTCCTGCGATAACATCTAGCGGACTCAGGGGACAGCCCATGATATCGTGTGCTGTCTTCACCACCCTCTGTAGGGACTTTCTGTCCATGGCTGTTAAACCAGTGTACCATAATACAGTATGAGAGAACACTTTCTATCATGGACCGATAGAAGAAAATCATCAGTTACTGTCTAACATTGTTCTTTCACAAGACCCTAAGGAAATGAAGTCTCTGTTGGGCCTTCCTAACCACCTGGGCTGTTCTGACCTTCTAAGTAAGGTCTTCACTAAGATGGACTCCCAGGAATTTAAAGGAAGAGACTCTCTCCACACAGCCCCCCGATATACAACGGGGCTAGCTCCCCTCTCTTCCTCCAAAAGTCCAACACCATCTCCTTTGTCTTGCCAATGTTTAGGTGCAGATTGTTCTCTGGGCACCATGTGGATACCTTTTGAACCTCCCCCCGTACGCAGATTCGTCTCCGCCTGTAATTATACCCATTATGTTTGTGTCATCAGCAAACTTAATAATTGCAGTAGAAGGGTCAGATGAAATGCAATCATATGTATACAACAGGTATGGACTTAGCATGCATCCCTGTGGAGATGGTTTTGTGCCAGGGGGGAAACAGCAAGCAATTGCTGCCATGAGACAGAAGAGGGGGGGAAGACAAGTGCTGGTTTTGTGTATCAGAGTGCCCAGCCGGGGTTCACTAAGCCAGATGGTAAGTAAGCATTTAATTCCATTTCCTCACTGACTCGTATATTTTCTCTGTTGCCTTGGCTCCTTGACAGATTGATTAGCAGACAGTGTTTTTATTTTGATCTTAAATAAATTCAGAGGAATTAAAATAATGAGCACAGTTATTTTGTGTTTCTTTTTTAATTGTGTAGTAATTAAGTTTTATTTTCTCTGGGTTGGATTAATGTGTGCTCCCTTGCTGTTAATGTTAATGCAAAATGAATATCCATGGAACCGAGTAGGTATTTTTAGAATGGCCCTGATGTAATGAAAAACAGAACGAGGGAGGTTTGTGCTCAATCAAACATTGTGTTATGCAATTTCTGCAATGTAATATTAAAGGTGTGTGTGAGAGAGATTATATGTTTGTGTGTGTGTGTGTGTGTGTGTGTGTGTGTGTGTGTGTATTCCACAAGCCCCTTCTCTTAAGTATTCATGCTTGGTTAGGATGTAAAGATGGGGGAGAAATTAGAATCAGTTTTCACTTAAAGGCACATTTATCAAATCTGCACTTTCCAAACGATGTGGGAACTGAAACACAGCGATCCTTTGAAATTCGCACTTATCTGAATTTTGTGATGCAGTTCTCCAACCAATGTTTACATAAATAAATACGTGAGGGAGGTGCATAAAAATGATTATAATAGCGAAAATAGAATTATAGCAGGAGTTTCTGCTTGCAAAAAATGTGCACACTAGTCAAAAACTGCATACAAAAATGTGTTCTTTAGAAGAAATGCATACAACATGCTGACCAGTGTTCACGAGGAAATGAATGTGGAGTAGTGAATTAAAAATTGGAAAAATGAGAAACAGAGAGAACCAAATCTGACAGCTCCTTTCATTCTTTGTTAGGACCCATTGAACCAGAAAGGATCCCCTTGTCACCAGGATTATGGGTGTGGAAAATCCCAACCTCCAGAAGCTGCTATCTGTATTTTTTGTAAGAAGGGAGCTTCCATGGTTACCTCTAGGTTTTGCTTTTGGCAGAAATTGGTCACAGTCCTCCCAGATCTTATCCACTGTGGTGAAAATTTTGCTAACAGCTTTATCGGGACATGCAATATTGCTGAAAAACTGATAACACAACTTCGTTATTAAACATGCATTGTTGTTGTTGTTTAGTTGTTTAGCCGTGTCCAACACTTCGTGACCCCATGGACCAGAGCACACCAGGCACTTCTGTCTTCCACTGCCTCCCGCAGTTTGGTCAAACTCATGCTGGTAGCTTCGACAACACTGTCCAACCATCTCATCCTCTGTCGTCCTCTTCTCCTTTTGCCCTCCATCTTTCCCAACATCAGGGGCTTTTCCAGGGAGTCTTCTCTTCTCATGAGGTGGCCAAAGTATTGGAGCCTCAGCTTCAGGACCTGTCCTTCCAGTGAGCACTTAGGGCTGATTTCCTTCAGAATGGATAGGTTTGAGCTTCTTGCAGTCCATGGGACTCTTGAGTCTCCTCCAACACCATAATTCAAAAGCATAAATTCTTCGGCGATCAGCCCTCTTTATGGCCCAGCTCCAAAGAAGGCTGATCGCCGAAGAATTGATGCTTTTGAATTCTGGTGCTGCAGGAGACTCTTGAGAGTCCCATGGACTGCAAGAAGATCAAACTGTTATGCAGGTCCAAGATCAAGATACACACAAGGCCAATGAAAGCTCTTGTTAGACCTACTACTGCAACTTTCATGTTTAGGTAAGCAACTGACAAAATGGATCATTTCTATTTTAAATATACTTAGTCTGCATATTGACTTCGTATATTGCATTTTGGGATTTCTAATTGGGTTCTCTCTCTATACACACACACACATTAAAGGTGGGGAAATGTAAATTCTAGGGGGAAAAACATTTCCCAAAAGGAAATTTTTGCTAAGCTTGGATAGCATTTTTGCAACACTGAAATGTACCAAGTGATACAAAAATGAGACTCATAAATGCAGACTTAAAATCAACTTTTATGTTAGGTGCTGAAAAGAACCCATATAAAGTTATCACTTCTAATATGAGGCATTTCAGGTAAGGTAACAACAAAGGATAAAATTAAAAAGAAATCCATTCCAGAAAAGCATGGTGTTAAACCATCATTAATCTATAGTGCTAGGTATGAAGTTTCATTTTATGACACTCCCTCTATAACTTCTCATGCAGAACAATGTTGTAATAAGACGTTGTACCTCAATGCACCTCATTTTTATTTTGTTTTGTTCTGAGAACTCTGTCTAGGGTGGCAAATTCAAATTCTGATATACAAATAATTTTTTTAAAGACAAAATTAAAAGTACAAAGGTAAGTATGAAAAATGATTCCCCTCCTTAAATTGGAACCCTTACAACATAAGGTAAAATGCCCACAAGCTGTCTACCTAGTCAGTTTTGCAAAATGGTCACAATTTAGTCAATGTTGCATTTACATTAATTTTATTTATTTCATTAAATTTATATACAGGTTGACTGTAAAAAAACCCCAACAACCCTCAAAGTGGCTTATCTTTGTTTGTCCTATTACTTGTGGAGCATCCTTCTCATTCTCATGGTTAGGAGGAAATGAGACCAGGAGGTGCCATTTTTCATGGCAGACTCATGCCATTCTTGGGTGAGGTACAATTATCTGCTACACAGAGCGCCCACATTTCCAAGTAGTCTGATGAGAAGACCTCATACCTCCTTATTTACACCATTTTCATTTTGCTGCAACAGTGCTGTGTTAGTAACCAGCTGTTGGTTAATTTATATTGCGTCTTTACGTTTTGTTTTCTGAGAGTCATGGCTGAAGAATGTCCAAATAATAATAATTAATAGTAGTAGTAGTAATTTTCCTCCAAGCACTTTTGTGAGAGTAAGAACTTTCACAGGGATAATAGTTTGCAATAATCACTATCCAACTTGATCTTTAAAATTGACATAGTCTTGTGTCACATTTTCCTCCTTCTCATCCACCATATAGCAGCCCATCATGTAAATGATACTTTTAGCATATTTAATGAGCACAACTGTTCCTCTTGATTAAATAACACAGACAAATAATATCCTTCTTATAAAATCATCTAAAAACCATTACCTGACTTAAGAGGTAAACATCATTGTCATTCCCCAAAGCACTGTCTTTTTAAAATATTATTACAATGAACATCTTGAATTAAAACATAATTAAAATCTGCATATTAATGTGTGATTGATGAAGACTTTGACTGATGGTACCAAGGCACAAATGCATGCTTTGAGTCTTCTGATAATGGGGTGGAGTGTCATAATTACAGATGTTTAGGCCTCCAGATGACCTTAGATAGGGTTTGCTATATTTCAAAAAGTGAAAATCCAAAACACAACAAAAGTTGTTGAGCTCTTTTGGCAAAATCTCCAAAAAATAAATAAATCAAAATTTAAAGCTATATTTTAGGAAATTCATCAAAAAATCAACAGTGCACCCAGGTTTTCCCAGACAATTTAACTGGATTTTGAAAATTCTGCCCCGACACTATTTTTGATGGATGAATCCTGGATACATCCAGAAATTCTGGATGGATGGCAGCCCTGCCTTAGGACAAATATAATGTGGCAACCTCAAAAAGCTTCCCCCCTCCAGAACTTTCTTCAACATGTGGAAAGCTTGGCTGGGGCTGGTGGAGGACAAAATGGTGGGGCTGAGTGAGCACATTTTTTCTCTCCATGTGTAGAGAAGTGAAAGAAAAGAGCTGTGATGAGTTCATGGAAGCATGTTGGTTATTTAATGACTGCTATTTTCAAGTGACAGTTTACACAAATCAAACTTGATGTCCAGAGATTTCATCTCACAGGTATCACACAGGTATCCGGCTCATGCAGCGAAAGAGAAAGCATCAAGCTGTGTGCTCTGAATTTAAACACTTCGGTCCCTCCCACCAAATTTGCAACAAGTAAATTCCCCCAGCAACACAGCCATCCAATTAAATGCCAGGGTAATATTTATCACCCTACCTGGCAACAGAGGGGTGACTCAGCGGACCCCACCGCAACACGTGCTCTCATTTAGGGAGAACACGCTTTACAGTACTGGTTCTGCAGATCGAAGCAAACAACTGTTGAGGGGTTGACCTTGAATGTGGGCCAGTAGCAAATGGGCAACCAGTGCAGATCTATGAGCCGAAGTGTGATGTCCAGACAGGGTATCATGTCAGCAACCATGCTGCAGCATTCTGCACAAACTACATTTCGCAAATCAGGCACAAGGGAAGCCCCACACAGAGCACGTTGCAGTCATCTAATCTACTGTAACCCCAAACACTGAAATGAACAAAAGGATGATTGCATTACCGACTTTTTTTTTAATGAGCTCACATCTGCATTTCGTTGGGAAGACATTTCTTTCTCTTATGTGTAACTGAAGGAGAGTCCTTCAGGCAATTAACTATATACTTTATGAGCCACATCCCCCTTATGTCTATATTAAATTCTTTTTATTTCTCTCTCCACACATGCAAATCTATCGCTCAGTTCTCTCTGTGTGTTTATGTGGACCTGGCTCAGTTGCATCCAAAATGCAGAATAGTTGTTTGATCTTTCTCCAGGAACAAGTTTCCAATTATAGATTTGAGTCTTAATGAGAAAGCAAATAGATTGAAAAGTGGTCTGTCTGCTGGTTGTGTAATCCAGAGAGACCAAACAAAAAAGGATTTACCTTTAACTATGCTTTTCATATTTCACTGACCTCAGTGCTATAGCAGAGACAATAAGTAATAAGTGCATATTAAGGGAACACAAAGCATAACATACAAAATCCCATGTGAGTCCCATCTCTCCGCCTCCAGGCTCTAGAATTGAAGTATGCTAATTAGAATAATGTATCTGCCCCCAATTGTGTTTTTGAAGTTATGCTTATGTAATCCCATTCTTTCCTTTTAAGAGTGATTCTCTAGTGTAGGCTAGCAGGACCTTGAATATGATCCAGCTCCAGGCGTCCTGGGTGTGTAAAATAGGCCTGCAGTGGAACAACACCTGGCTGCAGGCAGAGGGGGCGATTCCAGAATGAGTATCTGTTTACGGAAGCCAAGAACTAACAGATGCGTATATTAGAAAATATAACTGACTGAAATAAAGAAATCCCAATTTTGTACCATTTCCAGGTTCCTCAACACACACAAACATATACAGTGGTGCCTCGCAAGATGAATGCCTCGCAAGACGAAAAACTCGCAAGACGAAAGAGTTTTTGGTTTTTTGAGTTGCTTCGCAAGACGAATTTCCCTATGGGCTTGCTTCGCAAGACGAAAACGTCTTGCAAGTTTGTTTCCTTTTTCTTAAAACCGTTAATACCCAGGGTGCATTGCTTGAAGAGGTGCAGTTGAGACTTGAATTCGAGGAGCAACTCATAGTGTGGTAGCCTTTTTTGAGGTTTTTGAAGACTTTGGTGATTTTTGAAGCTTTTCCAAAACTTCTTTTGCAGCCATTTGGTAAGTTAAACTTTTAAAACTTTTTTTGGGGGGGGGTGGATTTTGGGTTGGGGTGTTTGGAATTCAAGGACTTGGTGTTGGGGAGGGGTTTGCAAGAATCTGGAAGCTTGTGGTTTTTTCCTGCATTTTTCTGATTTTTTGTGACCATTGGGGCACTCTGCTGTTGTTAAAAAAAAAGATTTCTGGGTTTGGATTTCTGTGTGGTGGGTGGCTGGGGGGGTCAGGGAATTGTTGAGAAGGGGTTTGCAAGAATCTGGAAGCTTGTGTGTTTTCTAGGAGGTTTGGTGCTTTTGAATTTTTTGGATGTGAAGCACTGGTTTGTTTGTTTTTTGGGTTTGCGAAGGTAGGAGCTGTGCTGCCATGGGGCCCAAGAAGACTGCTGCTGCAGAGGCCGGCGAGAGGAAGAAGGGGAAGGTTACGCTGGAAAAGAAGAAGGAGATCATCCGGAAGCACGACGGTGGAATGCGTGTGACAGACCTCGCCAGGGAGTACGGGAGGAATCCATCGACCATCGGGACCACCCTGAAGATGAGGGAGAAGATCCTTGCGACTGATGTAGCCAAGGGAGTCACCAGGATCGTGAAGAACCGCCCAGCTGTTCTGGAGGAGGTGGAGAAGTTGCTGCTCATCTGGTTAGAAGAGAAGCAGCGTGCAGGGGACACAGTGACTGAGGCCTCATTTGTGAGAAGGCCAAGGCCTTGCACGCAGACCTCGTCCGGCAACAGCCAGGAACCTCTGATGCACCAGAGTCAACAGTGGTGCAGGACATTGTTTCCTTGGGGAGGACCATGGGCCTGGAGGTCACAGAGGAGGACGTCAGCGAGCTGGTGAAGGAGCACGACCACGAGCTGACTACCCAGGAGCTGGTTGAACTGCAGGCAGAGGCTGCGCAGGAGCAGGCCTCGCTGGAAGAGGAGGAAGCAACTGAGGAACGGCTGTCCTCCAAAGAACTGAGGGACATTTGCCAGAAGTGGAAAGATGTGCAGGCTTTTGCACAGCGGCACCACCCTGACAAGGACCTGACACGTGACCTTGCGAACACTTTTGATACGAGGGTCATGTCGTCTTTCAGGGAGGTGCTGAAAAGGCGGATGAAGCAGCAGACCATGGACAGGTTCTTCAGCAAGAAGCAAAGAGTGGAAGAGGAACCTTCTTTGAGTTGTCCCCCAGAGTCTTAGGAAATGTATGTACAGTACACTTTGGTGATTTTTAAATGCTTTTCTGTCACGTTTCTGTCATGTTTAGAAACTTAAATTATTGTTCCTTCAATTTTTGAAATGCTCTTTACAGTATGTGTGACTTTAAAGAGCACTTAATAAACTCTTTTTGTACCAAATTTGGCTTTGTTTGGACTTTTTTTTGACCATAGGAACGCATTAATTGATTTTCAATGCATTCCTATGGGAAACCGTGCTTCGCAAGACGAAAAATTCGCAAGACAAACAAACTCGCAGAATGAATTAATTTCGTCTTGTGAGGCACCACTGTACATAGTCACATATCTAGTATGTGTGATCTGGGTTAAAAAAATACTTACATTTTAAAATTGCATAGTTTGTGATGTCAATACTTTTGGAAACAGAATTTGGTTGTGGTGATTTAAGAAACAAAACAAAAACTTTTTTTGAGAGAGAAGAATGAAGCCTCAATTCTTAATAGTCAGGATGAGTTCCCACTGTTTCATCTGCCCATTTAATCATGCACTATTTACAGTATTTGGTGGTGTGGATGTTAATGCATGGAGTCTTGCCTTTAATGGTCATAGTTTTCACAACAATTCTTCCCGGAAACCTGGATATGTGTCACAATCATGGGAAATGCTTTCTATTATTTTCCATATTGAATAAGTCAAATTAATATGATTCTCTTGACTTACACATGTTTAAAATTCAGAAGATCCCAATTCTGCATGCAAATGACATTGAGTGACTTTAAAATGTTGGTTCCCACCCACCCCCACCTCCCTCTCTAGACACAAGTATATTTTTCTTATTAATGCCAGGGCTGTAGCTGCAGCAAATGTAATCTTGTGTTAGTGAAGTATATCAGCAGTTCATGAAGAGATTGCATTTTCTGTACAGTTTTTTTAAAACAGTATAATGTGACTCTTGGAAAAAATAGGTATGGTAACATTAGCAAAGTCAAATAAAGTTGGCTGCATTTAATTATTGGGTCATGGGCAGATTCTTCCTACAGTTGCAGCGGAGTTAACTACCAAAATGTATGCATGGATTACCTTTGTGCTGATACCTGTAAAACTGTAAATGGCAAGGCAATGGGGTAATACGCAGGAACTTCTCCTGTAACTGGTGGTTCCAGCAATTATAGAACATTGTGCTTGCTGAGATACTGAAAAAACAAGGGCACCAAAGAATCAGAGACTTTATTCTCTTTACTGTGTCTTTTAGCAGGAAAAAAGTGCACATAAAAGAGAATCAGCCAGTCATGAAATATTGTGTAGAAATATTTTTGGTTGGTAGCTTAGAGGGTAACAGGATTGACAGATGTCTGTTGGGAAAGTTGGAGTGCCTGATCAAGTACTGTTTGCATTGCTGCTTTTAACTGTAGATCTATTTTCTTAAAAAAGTGAAAAGGAAGGAAATTTAACAAAGAAATCAAACTGGGCAAAGCAATACTATTTAAAGCCAATTTTTACTCCTCAAAACAAAATACTATTACTACTACTAGTACTACTAATTTTATTATTTGTACCCCACCCATCTGACTGGATTGCCCCAGGTACTCGTGGGCAGCTTCCAGCATATATAGAAACATAATAAAAGATCAAACATTAAAAACGTACCTATACAGGGCTGCCTTCAGATGTCCTCTAAAAGTTGCGTAGTTACTTATCTCCTTGACATCTGATGGGAGGGCGTTCCACAGGGCTGTTGATCATAGCCATTGCCCTCCACAATGTATCTATTCAAGAGTATTTATACCCTGCCTACTAATCAATGTTCTTAGGGTGGCTCACAATATATTTAAAACACAATAAATTTGTGATACAACAATCACAAGAGCTGGGCAGAGCTTCATATAAGCTCCCCCTCCCCTTGCTCTCTGATGTTCGAACAAATGCCATCCTGCAACTGAATGGCCTGGCTCTTGAAGCAGGTTTTGCCAGAGCCAGCGTGGTGCAGTGGTTAAGAGCGGTAGTCTCGTAATCTGGGGAACCGGGTTCGCGTCTCCGCTCCTCCACATGCAGCTGCTGGGTGACCTTGGGCCAGTCACACTTCTGTGAAGTCTCTCACCTCACAGAGTGTTTGTTGTGGGGGAGGAAGGGAAAGGAGATTGTTAGCCGCTTTGAGACTCCTTAAAGGGAGTGAAAGGCGGGATATCAAATCCAAACTCTTCTTCTTCTTCTCCAGATTCTTCATGCCCAGGTCTGTGCTTTAAAGCCCCATGTCCAAGCAAATGGTTTGGGCTTTTAGCTTTTTGTTTTGTCCTGGCACTTTCCCCAGGGAAACCCATCTTATACCACCGAATTGGAGCAAAATGGTAATCCATGAAAAACCCATTTGCTGCTTGCTCCGATTCAGCAGTAAAATGAAAGCTTCCCCAGGGATAGCACCAAAGCAAGGAAACCCCACTCAGACACGGTGCTTTGTCTCATATAGTGCAGGACATCACCACTGGGGACAGCTGCTGCTGTCGCCATACAGGAAGGGACTGGGTGGAACAAAGATGCCTTCCTCACAATTCTCAGATATTCCAGCTGCCTTTCCTCATTTGCTGCTGCCTCAGTGCCATTTATATATTTCCCATACTTAACATGAAAATGTTTAACATATTCACATAATAGCAGTAAATAATAATAATAATAATAATAATAATAATAATAATAATAATAATAATTTTTATTTATACCCCGCCCTCCCCAGCCAAGGACGGGCTCAGAGCGGCTTACAAGCAATAATAAAAACAAGTTAAATGATTACAACTTAAAAACAAAATTAAAAATACAACATTAAAATATTGAAACATT